>NW_026897668.1:0-109615 GCF_033153095.1 Gastrolobium bilobum | reverse complement strand
CAGTAACAAAAATAAGAAGTTTTCTGGGTTTGGCTGGTTATTACCGGAGATTCATTAAAGAATTTTCAGCCATGGTGTTGCCATTGACCCGTTTGACCCGGAAGGATACTCCATTTGTTTGGACACAAGAATGTGAAGAATGCTTTCAGAGCCTTAAGGAGAAACTGACGACCGCTCCGGTGTTAGTACTTCCCGACCCGGAAGGTGAATTTGAGCTATACAGCGATGCTTCCAAGAAGGGATTGGATGTGTACTGATGCAAGATAGGCGAGTGGTAGCTTATGCATCGAGGCAATTGAAACCGCACGAAGAAGGAGCTGAATATGAGACAACGACGGTGGACCGAGTTCCTAAAGGACTATGATTTTGAATTGAAATATCATCCTGGCAAGGCTAATGTTGTAGCTGATGCACTGAGCCGAAAATCCGTGAGTATATCAAGCATGATGATCAAAGATTATGATGTGATTGAGAGGTTCAGAGATATTCAATTATCTAAAAATTTTCCATGTAAAATTTGTGGCTTTGAAATCACAAGCATTGAGAATGAACTGATGACCAGAATTAAAGAAGCTCAACTGCAAAATGAAAGTGCTAGACGACTAAAAGGTCAGAGTGGTGTATCCTGCAATGATGAGGGTATACTATTATATCAGGGTCGTGTAGTTGTACCTAGGCAGTTGGCGGAAGAAGTGATGACAGAGGCTCATAAGGGTCATTTTACAGTTCATCCGGGAGCTACAAAGATGTATCAGGACCTAAAGATGAATTTCTGGTGGCCTGGTATGAAGAAAGATATTGCCGAATTTGTCTCTAAGTGTCTCATTTGTCAGAAGGTAAAGATTGAGCATCAAAAGCCTTCTGGTATGTTGCAACCTCTGGATGTTCCTGAATGGAAATGGGAGAGTATCTCCATGGATTTCGTAGTGGGATTGCCGCGAACACAGGCTAGTTATGATTCTATATGGGTGATTGTGGATAGATTGACAAAATCCGCACACTTTTTGCCAGTTCGGGTAGATTTCTCTGCGGAGAGATTGGCTAGGCTCTATGTGAAGGAGATTGTGAGGCTTCATGGGGTGCCTGAGAGCATTGTTAGTGATCGGGACCCGAAGTTCACTTCTCGCTTCTGGGGAGCATTGCAGGAGGCTCTTGGCACTCAGTTGAGACTGAGCACTGCTTATCACCCACAGACGGATGGTCAGACTGAGAGGACCATTCAGACGTTGGAGGATATGCTGAGGGCTTGCACCCTGGAGCAGGGTACTGCATGGGATCGATATCTCCCGCTGGTTGAGTTTTCGTATAATAATAGTTTTCATGCTAGTCTGGGTATGGCTCCCTACGAGGCCTTGTATGGTCGCA
Source organism: Gastrolobium bilobum (assembly GCF_033153095.1). NCBI lineage: Eukaryota > Viridiplantae > Streptophyta > Magnoliopsida > Fabales > Fabaceae > Gastrolobium > Gastrolobium bilobum. Next base: position 108,250 of record NW_026897668.1, on the reverse strand, counting down.
GGTGTAGGACACCTACTTGTTGGTCAGAGGTTGGAGACACAGAGCGGTTTGGATTGGTTTTTGTTCAGGAGACTACTGAGCAGATTAAAATGATTAAGGATCGTCTGAAAAAGGCTCAGGACCGTCAGAAAAGTTACTATGATCTCAAGCATCGACCTCTAGAGTTTGAGGAGGGAGATCATGTGTTCCTGAAGCTGTCACCAGTTACGGGTGTGGGACGAGCCCATGGAGTGAGGAAGCTGAGTCCGAGATTTATTGGACCCTACCAGATTCTTCGTAGGGTGGGACCGGTTGCCTACCAGCTTGCCTTACCTCCGCAATTGGCAAATTTGCATGATGTGTTTCATGTTTCTCAGCTGAGGAAATATGTAGCTGATCCTTCTCACGTGGTTCAACCTGATAATGTTGAAATCCGGGAGAATTTGAAGACTCCTTTTGGGCCACTGAAGATACTCGAAAGAGATGAGAAGAAGCTGAGAAATAAATCTATTCCTATGGTGAAAGTCCAGTGGGAAGGAAGGACGCCTGAAGAGTCCACTTGGGAGCGGGAAGATGAGCTTCTCCGGCAGTATCCTGAGTTTAAGGACAGGTACGTTCTTGATTTTGCGGACAAAATCGCTGAAAGGTGGGGTGACTATAATAGCCCATCTTAATTAATTAGTAAATCAAGTGTAATTAATTAATTAAACATGTTTTAGTGAGTGAAATTAAGTATAAGGCTTAATTAAATGAATCTGAGTCACTTTGGAGTTAAAAAGTGTACTCAGTGAAAATTAAGGGGTATAAATGGGTACTGGCAAAAGTACCCAAAATATAAAAATAAAAATAGTAATATTCCTAGAATAATATTCCAGACTTTTGGGTAAAGTTTGGTAATTATTGGAGTTGAATAGATAGACGAACCAATGCCCACATGTTACCACTTAACCTATGTTAAGTGATAAAGTAACCAAAAGAGCCCCAAACCCTCCCATTCCCGTCGACGCCAGAAACAGAAGAGAAGAGAGAAAGAAGAGGAAGAAAGAGAGGGAGAGAGAACCTAGGGGGAGCAAATCTCAACCATTTTGAGTGATTCAAAAGCCTAAATCGCTTAGAATCTCCTCCTCTTTCATAATCCTTGCTTTTTTTTGAGTGGGGAGCATTGTGGAGAGGGATATTGCCTCTCAAAAATTCGGCCATTGGAGAGATTTTGGAGTTTTGGGAAGTTCAACCTCCATGGGAGCTTGAGGAACACTCCTTGCTTGGTTGTGTGACCATTGGTGGTAAGATTCTAACCCTTGAACCTCATGATTCCTTGAAATTTGCATGAGTTAGGGTTTATGAATAGTAAATTGGGATTTTGATGAAATGTAGTTGAATTAGCTATGTTCTAGGAAGAATGGAGCTTAGAGCATGTTATGGAAAATGCTAGGAATGTCATTTAATCGGTGAAAATGAGCTTAGATAGCTAAATGAGTATACTTGTAAAATGGCAAGAATATGATGCTTGATATTGGATTTCTTGCATTGTTGATAAATGGTATGGCTTGGTTGATTGATGATTGTGTCCTAATGGTGTCTAGGATTGAGACATTTGGACCGACCGTGAGTGATCAACCGCTTGAACAAGCTATGGAGCTTGAGTAGCTCATTGGAATTGGTAAGCTCACACTTGTGTGGTGTTTTGAATTGAGTATTTGATGGTTGATTGTGAAATACTCTTGGATGCAATGTGTTGATTGCATTACACCATGTGTAGGTGTTGGTTTTGGAGTAGAGTATTGTTGACATTGGTGAAGAACAAAGGTCGACTGAAGCATTGAGGTAAGCCTTCGGACCTTGGGTGTAATTCCCTTGACTGTTCTACCAAGCCCTGAAAGGGTAGAGGTTGTGATTTTGTATATAAATGCAATAAAATAGTGTAATGCTTTGTTATACGTATGTGTATGCATTTGGTGTGGCATAGGATGGTGTTTCCCTATGTGGGTATGTTGCATGACGATGCGTAAATCATACATGGTAGTTAGCTGGCCAGTAGGACTATTTGCATCTGAGTTTCCTTAGGACAGCTTGAGAGCTCGAGGGATTTCTCCTAGAGATGTAGTGCACTTTGCATAGATATGTATTTACTGCATTATTATTGTTATTGCTATTACACTGATATGGAACTGTGGGGTGGAGAGATGCTCCAAGGACCCCTGGTTTACTGGATATATTCGTATATCTCACCCCGTGTTGTGGGGACCCCCTTTCAGGTAAGGATGCTGCAGGAGCCTCTGGTGGCAAGTGGCCATATCTGGATTATGCATGAAATATGGCATTTCTTTGAGTTTATGCATGCCTTTTGTAGTTGACATGTATAGGATTTTATTTTGAAAGCCCATGGTCATTTGTATATCTTGATTCATTGGATGAACTTAGCCTATGCTCATGCCTTTGGTTACACCTTTTGTTGATGGGAGCCAAGGGAATGATCATAGTGTTTTGTAAGCTAAGTTCTATGATTTGTAAAGGATATGTAATGTAAATGATGCCTACTTGAAATTCAATATATGCATGCTTGTTATGTATTGAGTTGTTGAATTGGTTGGGCTGAAAATCAATTAGGTACCCTTTTGTTTAAACTGGTAAACGATGAGAAAACAAAGGTCATGCTGCCCAAATTCTAGCTAAATCTCATGAGGAGAGGTTGGATGAGTGCTAGGATTTAGTTTTGGGGCATGGACAATTGGGGTTTGTAATGGGGATGCATTTTCCCCTAGGCTTGGACTTGAGAAATGTGGGAATTGGAATTCCCTGGCAGCGCGCTTAAGCGCCCAGGAGCGCGCCCAAGCGCCCTGCTGCCCCTGCGAGTGCCAATGCATTCTGCCTCCTTGCGCTGGAGCGCCCAAGTGGGGGCTTAAGCGCCCAGGATTGCGCGCTGGAGCGCCCTGGCGTGCGCTTAAGCGCCCTTTGCTGCAGAAAGTTGGGTGGCTTACTGCCCCCTCATGTTTTAGCGCCCAGGGTGGGGCTTAAGCGCCCAGGGTTGCGCACTTGAGCGCCCTAGTCCGCGCTTAAGCGCCCTTCGCCACTGAAGGAGGAGATGCTTCTGTCTCTGCGCGCTAAAACGTCCCCGTGGGAGCTTGAGCGCCCAGGATAGCGCGCCCGAGCGCCCTGTTGCGCGCTTAAGCGCCCATCCACACTGGAATGCCTGATGCTTACTGCCTCCGTGCGCTTAAGCGCCCAGATGGAGGCTTTAGCGCCCGATAGCGCGCGCTTGAGCGCCCGGTAGCGCGCTGAAGCGCGCGGGGCCTGTGACCAACACTCTCTTGTGTTGCTTCAATTTGTCCTAACTTGGGCTACAGTGCTCCGATTTGAGCGCGGTTTGAAGCCACGCATAGCTAATGAAGAAACCTACAATATAGTAGAAGTTGTGAACATGATGTTAAGCTTAATTTATCTGTTTCCGCAAGGTAATATGGTTATGGTCACGAAAATGGGTATTATAAGTTCGGTACGTTTTAAAATGAAAAATTTATCCGGATTTTAATTGAACCCATGTGATTGTAATTGCGCTTAATATCATAATGCGATGTTAACAAACCGGTTCTAGAACGGGGTGTTACAATTGATACATCAAGTACACCAGAGATACGGAAGATAATGACACCTGAGTTGGTATATCAAAGAAGGAAACAACCCACATTGCCTCAGCAGCAACCTCAATCGTCTGAACCACTGGTAAGTCCTGAATCTCATATTTCTGATCATGATGTTAATACTTCTGATGACTTACCCATTACTACTGATTCTGATGATTTACTCATTGCTCTTAGAAAAGGAAAAAGAGTTTGTCCCAAGAAATCTTGTCCCTCTTGTACTCAATACCCTATCTCCCTTTTTGTTTCCTCTGCTAATCTTTCTGTGCGGCACAAAAGCTTTGTTTCAGCACTAGACTCTATTGCAATCCCAAAATCAGTACATGAAGCCTTGAAAGATGGGAATTGGGCTCAAGCCATGCAAGAGGAAATGAATGCGTTGGAGAAAAATAAAACATGGGAGGTTATTGATAGACCTAATGGAAAGAAAGCAGTAGGGTGCAGGTGGGTTTATGCTCTGAAATATAATTCTGATGGAACTCTTGAGAGATACAAGGCTCGATTAGTTGCCAAAGGTTACACTCAAACCTATGGCATTGATTATGAAGAAACATTTGCTCCAGTTGCAAAGATGAATACGGTGAGAGTCTTGTTATCCCTTGCTGCCCATTACAATTGGGATATAAATCAATTTGATGTGAAAAATGTTTTCCTCAATGGTGAGTTAGAAGAAGAAGTCTATATGGAAATCCCGCCTGGTTTTGATTCTGTGAAGGGGGAAAATAAAGTTTGTAGATTAAAAAAGGCCTTGTATGGATTGAAGCAGTCACCTCGTGCCTGGTTTGGAAGGTTTACTAAGGTTATGATGACCTTAGGATACAGACAGAGTCAAGGAGATCACACTCTTTTCTTCAAGCACTCCCATAATGGGAAGCTTACTGTGCTCCTTGTATATGTTGATGATATTATTATCACAGGTGATGATTTTGTGGAGAAACAGTTTTTGCAAACACGGCTTGCCTCTGAGTTTGAAGTCAAAGACCTTGGGAAACTGAGATATTTCCTAGGGATAGAAGTAGCTCATTCAAGGAAAGGAATTTTTATTAGCCAGAGGAAATATGTTCTTGATCTTCTCAAAGAAGCAGGAAAGCTCGGGTGTAAACCCTCTAATACTCCTATTGAGCAGAATCACAAGATAGGCTATGAAGAAGAGAGTCCTCTAGTTGATAAAGGACAATATCAACGGCTAGTTGGGAAATTGATATATCTGGCTCATACTAGACCAGACCTAGCTTATGCTATTAGTGTTGTCAGTCAGTTTATGCACGATCCAAAGGAGAAACACATGTAGGCAGTAGAGAGAATTCTGCAGTATCTTAAAGCTACTCCTGGTAAAGGATTGTTATTCCGACGTGATGGCAATCTCTCTTTAGAAGTTTACACTGATGCTGATTATGCTGGATCCGTGACTGACCGTCGTTCTACCACTGGTTACTGCATGTTTCTTTGTAGTAACTTGGTGACATGGAGAAGTAAGAAACTAGATGTGGTCGCCAGATCAAGTGCAGAAGCTGAATTTCGAGCTATGGCTCAAGGCATTTGTGAGTTACTGTGGCTGAAAATTATACTTGATGATCTCAAAATAAAATGTGAGGGACCTATGAAACTGCTATGTGACAATAAGTCCGCTATTTGTGTAGCTCATAATCCGGTTCAACATGATCGGACTAAACATATTGAGGTCGACCGTCATTTCATCAAAGAGAAACTTGATAGCGGGTTGATTACCACTCCATACATTTCCACTGGGCGTCAATTAGCTGATCTATTGACAAAGGGACTTCCTTCAAACAGATTTCAAGAATTTACTAGCAAGCTGAGAATGATAAATATCTATTCCTCAGCTTGAGGGGGAATGTTGTAAATATTTGTTATTTTATTATTATTAGTATTTGTTATATTGGGCCAAACTCATTAGGTCAAGTATTAGGGTTTTCATTCTCTATAAATAGAAACATCTTTGTACAGATTATTTACACAATTAATAATATTTTCTAATTACTCTTTTCAAGTTATTTACATTGATTCTGTGCAGGTTGAGGTGGAACGCATTGATATTGGTGAGCCTGAGAATACTGGTATGTATGATATGGTTAGAAGTTTTCTGTGATGGCATATCTGGACTCTGTGTTGAGTTCATAGATTAATTGATTTTCTGGTAGTCTAGTTAGATAACACATAAGATATCTTGCATAAAGTTTAGTTCTTGATGAGGGGTAGGGAGGGTATACTAAGCTTTCCATTGTCATCATCAGGACTTGACTGGATATATTCTGTTAATATACTTCAATCTGTGAAGAGTTATTTATGATATCAACAGCAGTGTAGTTGTCTTCTATTCTATGCATGCTTTCCAACTCAGACAATTTTTGTGTTGTCTTTGCTGCTTGCTACAATTTTCACTTTGTCTTCTGCGCACATACAAAAGGTCATTTTTGCTGGATGTGTGCTTTGTTGTGGCTTTATTAATTTCAGAAGTGCTGCATTTACAGTTGATGAAATGGTTTGAGTGACTATGCTATTTATCTATTGAACTGAGATTAATTTAATGTTGTACTTATCATATGACAGGCATCAAATCTGGTTCTAAGAGGTCATCTGATCATCTAAATGAACCACCCATTATATCTGCTACCTCCTCACCAGGTGCCAAAAATGAAGTCGAGGAACATCAAGATATAGATATTAATGATCTTTTTGGCAATGGAACACCTGAGGATGACAATAATGCTGAAGAAAAAGATAATGTTGGATTTGACATGAATGTTCCGCACACTGATGATGAGATCGCTGATGTGGATGACAGTGGTGATGAGGTAGACAAAGGACCCAATGCTGCAGAAGCTCTCAAAGCCCAGATGCAGAATGTGACTGCAGAGGGGATGCGTGCCCAGGTGAATGCAGAGGGGAAGGATGAGCAAACATCTACTTCTAGCAGTAGCAGTGGAAGTGGAAGTAGTGAAAGCGGTAGTGGTAGTGGGAGCAGCACTAGCAGTGACAGTGAAGGCAGTGATGAAGACTCGGTTAACTCAGTTGAAATTATATAAATCGGGTGTTTCTTTCTTTTGCTTTTTATCATTTGTCATTGTTTTTGCAGATAGTCCAATACATAAAATGTATTTATTAAACCTGGCTTAGAAGAATACAATAAGCCATCCTGATTTTAAAAGTTGGGGATTTTGTTAATATTGAAACTAGTGTGATTATTAGTGTGTTGATGGTAAATGATATGCTATACTTGATGTGTTTATATAAGTTGTCTTTAGTTTGGTTTGCCGTTAAAACATGTGAAGCAACTTCTAAGCAATTCTTGGATGAATTATTTGTGAGTGTTGGAAGGTAAAAATTTAATTAATATTATTCATAAAAATAAAATATATTAAATGGGGCGCAAAGAAACATTTTTTCGGAAAATTTTGAACTTCCGGGGTTTGTTAGTGTAAAGATCTTGAAAAGTTATATGAAATAAAAAAAAAAGCACTTAATTCAGATATTTGAGTCAAAAGTTATCATTTTATGAAGTTTTATGTTAAAATTATTAAAATTTTGTGCCACGTCAAACGGAGTAATATTTGATTTGAAGTTAATCGATTACACCTTATGGGCAAAGTTAATCGATTAAATAAAAATAAAAATGATTATCTTATTATGTCATGGCAAAGTTAATCGATTAAATAAGAATAGTAATGATTATCTTATTATCCCAACACTTCATCAATTGCTTGATTTAGTCAATGGTCAAATAAAGATAGATTGATGTATAGTTTTGGGATAAGGGCTTCTCACCGTGAGTTACTCGAGTACAAGACCTTACTACTCGAGTATCTTGTGACATACTTGAGTATCCGGATCACATACATAAGTACAAACACATGACGCATCCCGCTTCATCTCAAGAAATGTACTCAAGTGTGTGGATTATGTACTCGAGTATGAGATCCATTCAAGGGGCATATTGATATTATATATAGAGAAAAGAACAAATACTTTAAGTGCTCGTTTGATTGTACTTTTTAAAAAAGTAATTTTTATCTCTTCCTTATTTTAGAAGTTCTTTTTACAAAATGTAAAGCTATTTATATTTTTATAAAAATATTTAGATTTTGAAAAAAATATTTGGCTTTTGACTTCTATTTTTTTTAGAAGTTAAAATTTTTAACTTCAGAAAAAAGTAGGTTTTTGACTTTTTTTGTGACTTCTGTTTTTTTTAAAAGCAAACATCCAACCGAACTAAAAATGAAAAGTGCTTTTTTTCACACAAAAAAAAAAGCAACATCTGGAGAGAAAAAATCCCATCCAAATAGGCCCTAAATAGTTTAGAAATGGGGGTATAATATGACAATACAACAATAGAAATTTACTGAGATACATGCTGGATATATATATATATATATATATATATATATATATATATATATATATATATATATATAGGGACAGGATCATCTTACACCGGTGTAAGAATAATAAGTCTTACACCAAATTTTAACCATTGATTTTCTACATCTAACGGTTAAGATTTATTAGGTTTCACTCATTAATTAATTTTTAATTTCCAATAATCTTAACCGTTAGATGCAGAAAATTAACGATTAAGATTTGGTGTAAGTTGATCCTATCCCATATATATATATATATATATATATATAGGGGCAGGATATTCTTACATCGGTGTAAGAGTTAAAAGTATTAAGGAAATATCATTACAATTCAATGATTGTTACATTTTAAAATAAACAATATTTTATGGGTTATATTACTCTCATGTTACATCAGAGTAATATAACTTCCCACAGATTTATCGATTCTTTTTTCTCTTTTTTAATAGATAGATAGACCCATCACATGATTGTATTTACAACATGAGATAATATATCTCTTATTACATGAGAGTAATATAACCTATATTTTATTAATGAATATGGTATTGAACATTTCATACGGTTTCATTGACATAGTTTGCAAGGAAGTTGTAAAACAACTATATCACCTAACAGCTTAAGTTTATAAGTAATGGATTTTCAATATATATCTCTTTAACACATTCTTTCGCATAAGAGTCATTTACACTTGAAGTGTGTATATTGCATATGTACATTTTTTTTGTTCTATTTTATGCTCACTTAATTTCACTAGAAATTGAGAGATACTGAGATAGTGAGAATCAAACTTGTGACCCATAATAACCTTGGTTTTTATATCATGATAAGCATCAATTCAACCCAATATTTTAAGCTTAAGCTTATAAGTGATAACTTTCTATCATTTTGTATTGTATCTTTCAAATAGAAGTCTCAATTTATATCTCCTCTTTCTAACTTGGACAACGAGAGCACTAGAAATACAGGAAGAGGCCTGGATAAGACCCAAGGCTACTACTCATCGGCCTTTTAATAAGCAGACCAAATGAACATAGCAACATGGGCTGTGTCGAGGACTAGATTAGCATCACGGGCTTATGCAAAAGGACAGATTCTCCAATCTTCAAACCTGGGTCCATATCATGGATCCAGTCGTGGTATCTGTTTTATGGAGTGAATTGAGTAATGTCATTAACACAATTACACAAGCAAATCTTATCTCTATGGTTTTGTTGACCCTTTATTGTATTGATATGGACATCAAAAAGGGTAGTTTTTATACACTTTTATGTTTTATGGAGTGAATTGAGTAATTATTTTTTGGGGATCTTGGCTTAGTAGCTAAGATTAGTTTTTATATTTGTGAATCTCTGTCTCTGCCTTGACAGCATTGGAAACCTCTTCCTCTGTGGTACCAAAGATATCAGGACGGGTCCGAGCAAGTCCAACAATGTTTCTTGATATTTCATCATCTTGAGCCAGAGTTGTCTCTCGAATTTTGGCAAACATCCTTTCTTTTTGTTCTTTGTACTTGGGATCAATGAGAGAAATTCGCATATGTTCTGACATTTCACTAATAGGAATTAGCTCACCAGTAATGGGAGAAACAACAAACTTGGTTGAATCTCTTTCAGCAGGAATCCTCTCCTCTGGTCTCTTCCAGTTCTTCACAATCCTCATCGGTGGTTCAGGGTCTTCAGTAACCCTGACTTCATTCTTCTTCTCATCATCATTATCTTCCAAACTAGCAGCTCTCATGCCCTCTTCAACAAGTTGGGCCTCTTCCTCATCCATTTCCATTTCTACCTCCTTTCCTGGCTCAACAATATCTTCTTCCATGGCCGACACCTTGCTTCTCCTTATAACCTCCTCAATGGTCATTAGAGGAGGTAACTCTTCATCCTCATCATCAGCAAAATCAATCATTTCAACCACCACAAAATCATGCCAATCAATCATAGCCATCTGTAACCTTTCCTGCTCTATTTCATCCTCAGCTTTTTGCCTAGCTTGCTTTTGTGAACGCTCCCATTCGAGCCTATTCACACACCTTTCAAGGACAGTAGTCATGTCAGAAACACTTTTCTTCAGCTTCTCTGTCAAACCCTACAGAGGCATCAAAACCTTTGAATATGCATCCGCAAGGGAAGTAAAAAAAGTAAACATGCTGTGGGTTGGTTTCAAGAAATGGAATTGGGGGTTATTAACTTCCCTACTCGTCAATCCTGTCAAGAAAGATTTCCCATTTCGAGCAACAAACTGTGCTGTAAGCTTTATAATATCCAGCTCTTCCCCCGTAATTCCTTCCGGAAGCCGAACTGTATACTGCTCAACTTCAGGGGGTTCAAGAACTTTCCTCACAGGTTTAAACTGGGCAGAAATATCAGGCTTTTCGGCTGCTGCCACACCATTACTATCAGGGGCCGGCGCAGAGGGGGCTAATTCAGGAACAGCAGAGTCTGCAGACTGCAAAGGAGGTTGCACAGCAGAAGATTGATTCTGAGCACGAAATTCAGCCAATCGATGTTGATAGTACGCATGATAGGGATCTGATGAGTTCAGGAAATTAAACTTGGCATTGCCTGTGCTTTTAGCAATAATCGTCTTTTCAAACTCTGGACCTTTTTTAGCCACAAACTGGGCGGTTTTATCAACAATGGTTCTAATGTCTGGAGGGGGATGTATAATTCCAATAGTTCTAGTGTGGGTGGCAACTGTTGCTGATGCCGGAACAAAAGCTGAATTTGATTTATTTAGCACCTCATTTAAGGATTTCTCATCCCTCTCCTCCTCAGTCACTTGAGACTCTGGGAGAGGAACTAGATTTCCATCAGAAGGAGGAGCAGGGAGAGGCAATATAGGCAATGAACCTAACATGATGTAAATTCCTAAAACACTTCAAACATTTAGGTAATCATATAAAGTGAAATGAAAGAAAACACCAAAGCAACCTCTTGCTAACTAAATCAATCCCCTGCAATGAAAACAAAAAGAAAGTGAAAAAGTAGTCCAAATTAACTAAACTTATCAAGCTATTTGACAAGAAAGTATAAGTGGAAAAAACATCCAAGTACTATTTGACATAACAATAAAAATCATAAAGAAAACCATATTATTGATGATATATAGATTATAATAAATTAATATATAGACTTCGTTTGTATTCAGATGCGAAATTGAAAGAGAAAGAAAAAAAGAGGTTAATTTCCGCTGTTCAAATCTAGTGTAAAAAAGAAAAACGAAAACAACAAAATCTTATGTACCAGATTCTTCAGCACACAAAATCCAATCTGCAAACGAAGATCGGTGAGAATAATTTGGAACAGCAAAGATGAATTATGCAGAAGACCTAAGTGCGAACAAGGGTTCTTACTTCTTAGATTACAGAGGGGTGGGCTTCTTATTATCGAGCATAAAAAAAGAAGTACTTCTTGGGTGGGTCGATGGTCATGGGCTGGGCTAGCTAAGGCCCAAAACTGCTAACCGCCTAACTTCCTATGGGAGATAATTTTCTATTTTTCTTCAACACTAATGTTGTAGTTGTACGGTCAAAATATTTAATAAAACTCAGTAATTTTTTTAATATTTATAGATAAATCAAAACCGAACCATATTTATTGATAAGTTGATAGTAACAAGTAACAACGATTTATTTCGGAAAAAAAATTCGGCCTTTTTTTTTAACAGACCAAGTTATTATTATTGTTATCGACTCTTATACAGACCAGATAGTCAAACAAAAATTTAAGACGTATTTTTAAACTAAATTGTGTTTTGGGAATAACATCTGTCATTCTAAAGGATATAAGCTTATATCATTTTAGATCTTAACCGTTGATTTTCGTCTATCGACGGTTATAATCTATTGGGTCAAAATTATTAATTAATTAATAATAAATTTGACCCATTAAGTTTGACCCAATAGATTATAACCGTTGATGAACGAAAATTAACGATTAGGATCTAAAATGATGCAAGTTTATATCCTTTAAAAAGATATATGTTTTGATGTAAGTTTATATCATTTAAAAAGATATATGTTTTTTCCATTGTGTTTTAATGAAAATTTCGTTTTTGACTTTGTTTACATAATTATCTCTTTGTTTATTAGATAAGACATATTTTATTTTTTAATAAGAGAAGACGTATTTTAACTTAATTTAAACAAAAGAAAGTTTAATAATTATCTCTTCTACCTTTTTTATTAAGTAAATTTTTTAAGATTATTCTGGCTGGTAAGGGTGTTCATCAACCGATTCAAACCACAATGACCGAACCGAAAAACCGATAACCGAATAAACTGAAAAATCGAAAATCGAAAAAAAAACCCGCAAATTTTAATTGGATTAGATCGGTTTTTGGATGGGTTGATGAAAACCGATCCAATCCAAACTGGTCCAATATATTAATTTCCCTCTACCTACTTGGATCTTTTCCTAATCATAGCCTAAAAATTTCTAAATTAAAGACTCATTAACCCATCAACTAAACCCAAGAAAAAATCTAGTCACATCTCATCAACACAATTTAATCTTTGTAGAGCTTCATTTCTCATTTCCAAAAAAAAAAAACTATATTATAGTTTGCTAATGCTTTTGTATTTCAAAAAAAAAAAAAAAAATTTACAAAACCAATATATACAAAAGATATTATTTGCACAATAATCATGAAATAAATTTTAGGATTTTCAAAAAACCGAAAACCGATCCAATCCAAACCGAAAAAAATTGGATTGAATCGGATCGGATTTGAAAAAAAATTCAAACCGAATGGATGATTATATGATCAAACTAAAGGGATTAGATCAGATGATTTTTGCTTCCAAAATCAATCCAATCCAGACCGCGAACACCCCTACTGGCTGGCCCAATAAGTTAGACCCAATATTAATAGTTCATATCTACAACTTTGTATAAGGCCTCTCATAATGAGCCAAACTCATAACAGAGAATCCCCTTATCCTTGCACTGTTGTTCACTGTGCACTGTGGACGGAGCATGCATGCCTTGTCTCAGAGACAAGGTTTAGTTAGGTGGTACAGCTCTACTTTGTTCTCTTTGAATATCCCTTCTCCTATTTAAGAGAGAATCTCTTTTATTCTATTCATAAATTGTTACTCTACAAAAATATAAAGTCACCAAAGTCATTTACACACTCACCATTTGAGATATAGCACCTGAGAAACTCTAATAGAGTCTTGATCTTTATAATTGCTACTACGTTGACATATTTCACCCCTTCAGGGATGCATCTTCAACTCTATAAGGGAAGAAAACGTGTATTTTCTTAATTTATTAAAAATGTATATCGAAGATGAAAAAAATATTTGTTATTTTAAAGGATGTTTTGTGTCATTTTAAGCGAAACAACGTGTTTTAATGTATATTTATTGATTTTTTACATTCTCTCTTTTCTGCATTGCTTTCTTTCTCTCCCTACTTAACTTTGTGGAAGAAAGAGAATGTAAAAGGCTAACAAATATATATATATATATATATATATATATATATATCAAAACACAATTATTTTATTTAAAATTACACAAAATTATAACTAATTTTTTCTTAAAAAATTCTAAATTAAGAAAAATAATTAAACGGTGGAAATGAAAAGTGGGAAAAATCATAATTAAAAAGAATTTTAAAAATTAAAATTTAGGGGAAATATCATGCAATAATTTTTATATTGTAATAATATAATGCAATAGATGGTCATGATTTTTTTTTATACCGATGTAAATTATACTTTTAATCTTAACCGTAAATCTTATTTATATCTAATGATCTGGTTTATTGTAGATGTGAACCGTTAAATGCAAACAAATCAATGTTTATAATTTCATGCAAAACCTCCTCTTCTTAAATAGATATAAGAATAACATGTGATAAACGTCACTTCAACCCAAACCTCTTAAGGTATTATGTGAGACTAAATTAATTATTTTATATCTCTCTAACACTCTCACTCACGTAGGAGTTCTTTGGGCTTGAAGTGTGGATATGGCACAAGCCCATTATTGATTTGCCTTGTGCTGCACAAGCCCATTTTTTTTGTCTACCTTGTGTTTTTTCTTAATTCCACCTGAAAATAGGACAGTGAATATCAAACTCGTGGTCACTAAAGCTCTATATAAACGTCACTTCAACTTAATGCCTTAAGACATTAGATAAGATTAAATTAATTATTTTATATCTCTTTGATAACATGACTCAAACAAAAAGAAAGATAAACATTGATACTTAAACCGTTTATTAACAAAGAGTTGACGTATTGACTACCAAAAAAATATAAAAAGAGTTGATGTCTTGATTATACAACTTTCAAGGTATTAGAGAACATGGCTTGGTAGAATTAAACAGAAAGAATCTAATGATGGATGCCGTCAAAGATAAAAAAAGAAGTTTAAGGTAGTAGACCAAATGTAGAGAAGTGACCTCTAAAGCTTCCTTCACTTGCAGGAGCAACCTCCTTCCCATAAATTATAGGAAGGGTTTAAGTACCCACTAAAGCTGTTATGGCCTATAAATATGCTTCCTAATAAAGACTCAATGGATAGTTTAGATATACACATGGCTATGTGGACCATGAGTATCCCATATGAATTACCCATATGAATTACCCCTGGGATATATCAATTATACCGTGTATCAAGCAATTAATGGAGTTTTCCTCAGTTTATCAATTTTCAGAGCGAAATATATCGCAGTATTCTCCATCCCCTCATCAATCAGAGCTTGCTTAAAGGTACTAAACATTTGGGCAGGTGGTCGAATGCCCACATCCAACATCTGTTGAAAGTATTTACAAGCTTCATGCAACTTACTTTCATGGCACAAGTCACTGATTAACCTGGAGAACATATGCATTCCAGGAAGGATTCCCTTGGCTTTCATCTGATCCCAAACTGCCATTGCCATATCCAATCGCCCTTCATTACAAAACATCCTCACCATTATCTCATACGTGCTTACAGTTGGCTCACACCTCAACTCTCTACTCATTCTTTGGAAAACCGAGTAAGCTTCTTCAGTTCTTCGAGCCTTTATCAGGTGATGTAGAATTATGTCATATGTTCGAGAATTTGGACCAATCCCACATGTTTTCATCTCACCAACCACCCGACACGCATCATCCATTTGCATTGACCAGCAGTATGCCCCAACAAGAGCATTATAAGTAGGTGTTTCTGGAGCAAAACCACTAGCCTTGGATTTTTCAAAGAATTCAAGAGCTTCATCCAATCTCTTATCAGAACCCAAACCATTAATCAAAGTACAATATATATGGGGACTAGGCCTCATATTCCTTGCTTGCAACTCATGATAGAACCCAATGGCCTCATCATATTTTTTAGCCTTACAATAAGCATTGATGATTATACCATAGGTAACAACATCAGGCTCAAAACCCTCATCCTTCATCTCCCTACACACCTCATTCACCCTCAACAAGTTTTGCTGCTGACTCCACCCTTCTAACAAAATGGTGTAGGACTTGACATCAGGCACCAACCTTGTGTGCCTCATTTTGTCAAACACCTCTTGTGCTTTCTCAACACATTTGGACTTGCAAAGAACATCAATCAACCTATTGAAATCCGAAACTTGAGGCTTCAAACCATACTGTTCCATCTTCTCAAACGCCTCCACTGCTTCTTTGACTTTCCTAACTCTTGCATACCTTCGAGCAATGAAGGCAAAAGTGTCAGTAGTCAGCAACTTTCGACGCTTCATGTCATCCACCAAATTCCAAATCATCTTGAACTGTCTGATCTTACCCAGTGCCTCAATCAAAGCATGGAAGCTCTCAGTGCTGTGCTTGAACCCTTTTTGCTTCTCAGCCCAACGGAAGAATGAAAGAGCGAGAACACCCGCGTTGCTAAGCTTGTTCAATACCTCAACGACCAGCTCCGGCGACATCTCCACCGGAACATCGCCGAGAGAGACGTCAACACTGCAATCACGACGGTTGGATAAGATTTTGCAGATTCTTTCAGCATCTGGGTTGGGTTGAGTTAATGTATGAAAGGAGAAAGTGTGATTTTTAAGAGACCCAGATGGGCTTTGGGGGAGTTGGATGGAATATTGACGTTCAAAATTTGAACTTGATGAAGGTTTTGAAAGCGGAGCAAGATTGGGGAAGAAGGGTTTGGTGAATCTTTTGAATGATCGTGTTAACGCCATCGAAACCTGATTTGGAAGAGACAAGCTTTTTTTTTTTTATAACAGAGACAAGCTTTTAATAGATTCAGTAAAATGCTGGTTTGCAACGTATAGTGCCACTCATAAATTAATAGAGGGGAAAAAATTAGTATAAATAATCACGATTAAATGTTAGGACAGGTTATAATCACTAATCGATTCTAAATTTTTAATGACGACGATTGAAATATTTTAAAAAGTTAAATTTAACTCAAATCATTAATTTCTTGCTTGTAATTAATGAGGAAGAGATTCTTTGTACTTGTATAATATTTCATGCGAAAGATCACATTCGAGCCACAAACAGAACACAACGGAGTATTTTGTTCTGTTCTTCTTGATTTTAATTTTTATAGTGAAATTAAATTTTCTATTTTTAAAAATGTCCTAAATATAAAATAAAATTCCACATGTTATATCTAGCAATTACTTTTGAAGAATGATCGCAATTCATTTATCACAAGAACATAAATCACGAAGTTAAGCAAATTCTGATGAAGAAACTATTATTTTATTTATTTTTTTCCTTATTAAAGTTATAAAATGCGAGTGAGTTAGGCAATGTGTCTTACATTTTATTAGGAGTTTAAGGCTTTAAGGCATAAAAATATGGGAAAAATATTTTTCGCAGATTAAAAAATTATCTCCAGTGAATCCAAAACGACATCATTTTAGAGTTATAAAATTAAAAAATTATAATAATAAAGATTAATATAATTTTACAATAAATTAACATTACAAAAATACTATGATTTCTGTCACAAAAATAATGTTATTTTGAGCTCACCAGAAATAATTTATCTACATTGACGGAAGAAATCTTTACTCTAAAAATATATCATATAATTAATTCAAAAAACTATTTTGAACATTATCTATATAATTTTTCTTAAATTTCACTTCAACCTTACCTGTCAAATGAAATTCTTTACTCTTAAACTTCAATTCACACACTTCTGACAGAGAGTCAGAAAGCTACTGAACTGAACTAAAATAAATCTCTCTCTCTCTCTCTCTCTCTCTCTCTCTCTCTCTCTCTCTAATTATCATTAAATCAACGCTAATTATCCGGATTAGTTACTTATTTCTATTATCCATTTCAACTGTTGAAAGATTTATCTTTCTCAGGGGACGCCAAGATAGAAAAAGTTTAACAAGAAAAAAATAACATTGGTTGGGAATAATAAATCTTTGATATTCACATAATACATAATCATTTACTAAAATTAAAAAATAGTACATATTCCTTTACTAAAATTAAAAATAACTAATACTCTAACCAGAAATAAGTGATATCATGCTATGAGTTTTCAAAGCTACAGCAAATGCTGAAAATTTCTAATAGGTTACAGTGTCATTAGACTGACCAGTAACTGTTCCACTAATCACATTAAGCACCAATAAAATTGGGGCACCACCGATCCCCAACTTTAACAAAGTTTTTAGCACTTCCATCTGTCTCAAAGTTTGCAAGTAACTACATTTGGCACGTGCAAGCCTGCAGGACCAGGAAAAATCCACTACAAAAAAAGGTGCAAAGGATAGGAGAATGGAAAATGACAATCATATCTTAAAAAGAATGAACTTTCTGCTCTAATCGTTCATAATCTCTATGGAAATGAGGAGACATACAGAACATACAGGAAGAATATCCTCCTACTAATTCATGGTATTGGATGATCTACCACAAATATATTGCCTTCCCCAATCCAACTCTGATGTGATGTCATCAACACTCACTTCCCCTCCTTCCAAGATTACTATTACACTCTGGTGGTGACCAAAGAATGTGTTTTCACTAAAAGGAAACTTCTACTGGTCGATGAATCTTGGAGCAATAGACAGCACAGCTACCTAAAATGTTTCTATTCTGGTGTCTATTCACTGGCACATATTGGTTTGTGAGTCCCAGTCATCAAGAAGGCTTGAAACAGAACCATCAAGCTTCTTAGCCTGAGGACCTGGCTTCAGAACATTGACATCACCCCACTGGGAGCATGGATCCATCCACCAACTCCTCCCCCCAGAACACCATGCCCCTGGGGTAGCTCGGTTGCGACCACGATGGAGGATCTTTTCATCAATCATGTCCAGCACAGGGTTATCAGTTTCAAACTGTCTTGCAAAAGCAGCTCCACTTTCTACTATCTGATCATAAACAGAGGCATTAAGGAAGTGCGGTTCCATCCTTGGAGGATTGTCCCAGATCATATATCGTAAGTCACCATTTACTGTTGTGTTCTTAAATTCTGGTGCATTGCAAATAACTGAATGAAAGTAGCCTTCTTGAGATAACTTCACATTTGTGAAATACATCAGTAATGTTCGAGGTAAATTATCCCAACCAAAAATGCAGAACTCCAGAAAGGGTCGGCTCAAGATTACCCATGGTGAACCTACATGGCAAGGAAAGCATTCAACACAAAAAATAAAAATAAAAAAAACCTCAGATATAGATAGTGTTGCACAGAGAGAGCATGAAAGAAAAGATTTGCCTGTGAATAGTTTGAATGCATCAGGTGTTGCCCTCTTCTCTGTAGCTTGAAAAATTTGACTTCTTCTTGCCAAATATAGCCCAGGATCAACTACAATAGGCTGGAATCTATCGCTCCTGCATAGGCAAATAAATACATAAATAAATGATCTGCGACTTCCTGAATAAGTGCAACAAAGTAGCAGATATATTTAGAGTAGTGTTCGTACTCTTTCCATCCAAGGTCACTCGTGTGATCAAGGAAATTGAGGTCTCTCCTAACGGAAGAGAAAACGTGGGACAAATCTGATAAAGATAACAGAGCATGGATCAGTAACTTAGAAGAGTCTGGAAAGAAGGCAAACATCAAACTGAGATATGAGAATACCTATGGACCTTAAAACAAGCACAATTCAGTGAATAAAATTCAGAACAATATGAGCATTTCTCTCCCTAAAAACATAATAAAATAATGACTGTAAATGTTCTCGTACTGCAACTAAAACAATAAAAAGTACAACTAATAAAGATGCCCAGTTCTACTGGCATAAGAGGAATACCGATGCTTATTTATAACGCAAGGCCAAGCCTCAACTAGGAGAACCAATGCAGAATAGAATGTTGCCACTTGTCAATCAAGAGTTTTATGATAATCTGTAGTTAAACTCAACACTTTCAGTTCAGCCAACCCCAATTGCTCTGCAAGTTTCGGAGGGTTCACTTGCAAGACATGAAATCATTGAAATGCCTTGGGAGATTCTAGTAAAAACAATGTGCCTGTGGTTGAATGCCTCAGTAACGACCTCTAACATGGAGGACATATTCAAAAGCCTATCTCTTAGTTACAAACCAAGAAACCTGCTTTTTCAGTATACGCCTAATATTATGAAACCAAATTTTACTGTCACTATCTTTGTTCTTTCTTTACTGCTTGCCTCAGACAACTGCCCTTTAATGATATCTCTGACTCTTCATAAGATCTTCCACGTAGTCTTTAAATGATATAATCAAGATGGTTCAACATCTTATGATTTCTATCTACGACCAGCAGTATACTACAGTAGCAAGTGTATCTGAGTGAAATACATGCAATTTTTTTCTCTTTTTTCACCAGAATCACAATGAAAGTGTTTAAAATACAAAACTTCTCACAAATATGCTGCAAGCTCCTACTTGAAGCATGTCAAAATCAATACGTCATTTTAGTTATTTACTATTACTTCCAGTAGCAGATGTATATATGAGTGAAATGTATCCAGATTTCCTTGCTTCACCAGAAACTTAATGTAAACAACCTCTAATATGTTGTCAGCTCCTCCTAGAAACATTTTACTATCAACATGTTAGTTTTGCTATTTATGATAACTTTTTTGGCTCAAAAACTGATTGTGACACTTTAGCATGCCAAATTACATCCTCTAGTCACTATATCAGTCAGACTATTTACTAATTTACCATTAGAAACTTCATTCCACCTTGATATTCCACATCATAAGCATGCTTAAAAATTCCCTCCATTTAGAAGCCCATGCCTCCAGTCTTATTAGATCTGTATAACAAGATCAGTATTTCAATTTATCAATTCATGACCAAATAAGAATAATCACTCGAATCCCATGCAATCAGAAGAATTGACTTGGTCCCTTATCAGATTTTGGCAATTGCAAGCACTTAAGATATTCAACCATCTAAGGCATAAATAGCATCTCTAGCTTAGAACCAAACTCTTCCACTTGGAAATTAATATGCAATACCAAAGCAGTTTGTCAAACATGCCCAGGAAAAACCAATTTTGGTAGGATGTAGCCATGTAGGAGCGAGAAATGCATTCATAAAAGGGCTAAACTTAACAATGGTAAACATTTAAAATGACTTCAAATGCATAAAATAACCTAAAATCATTCACTAGCAAACTGAACCAGACCAAATGAAGAATTTCAGTTGAGTTTCTTCAGTACAGAGGGATGAATTTGAAGAATCTCTTCCTCAGAATTTGTTATTTG
This sequence comes from Gastrolobium bilobum, assembly GCF_033153095.1. NCBI lineage: Eukaryota > Viridiplantae > Streptophyta > Magnoliopsida > Fabales > Fabaceae > Gastrolobium > Gastrolobium bilobum. Next base: position 87,595 of record NW_026897668.1, on the reverse strand, counting down.
TTTAATATAACAATAACTGCTTTTTTTGTCTGTAAACCCCAGAGGCACAACCAAGGGGGTCAAGAGGGGGCAAGAGCAACCTGAACCATCCCACTTAAACACCCTTCTAGAAGTACCCTCCTTCCCCCTTAAATACCCTTCAACCATCTCTACCTCCTAACTCCTATCTATCTTCTTACATGTGACCCCTCTTTCAACATGATAGCTCTTTTCCCTTTTTTTGTCCTCCCCTTAACTTTTGTCTTGGCTTCACCTCCTAGCTGTTACCACACACTCCTTATGTATGGACAACTAATCAGCTGGAAAACCTGCCTTTTCACCTTAGTGTGCTATACAAATTCAATTATATAGCCTGAATCATGGTCGGCTCCCAGTAAAATGTAACTTTTTTCAGAAAACCAACATTAGAATTCAAAGTAACAGATGGACAGGCCTCAGTTTTATTAACCTGCTGAAACCAATCCAATGTTATAACCTGAAGATATCTCACTATTGTTGAAAAAATATAAACCTTAAACTTCAGGATTCCAAATTAAAATAATTAACATATAAAGAAATCTAAAAATAATGGAAACTTACAGAAAGTATCATTTTATCACATAAAACCGATATTATTAAGACTTCAATGCAAGAGTCTTTTTAGACCTAATCAAACAGAATTCATGAAATTCCAAAATAAGTAAGTAAAATTAAGATGCCAAAAGAAATTTAAAAAAAGAAACACGATTATGAATACTTATACTGAATACTGATATACATAAATTCAAGCTGATCATATTAAACATTCAATGATAAGACACCATTTTCCAATAATCTGGGATGAGTAAAGGGAGAATACAGGCATCTTAGAGCACACACGTTGGTTTGAATATTAATTCTAAAGAGATAAAGTATCCAATTAATAACCGCATCTAAATTTTCTACAACAAGCGAACCTGACAAAAAAAAGGGGTGAATTAAAGGAACAAGAAATGAAGATAAAAACAAAGCTCCTAAAAAAATTGCAAAAACTTCCAAATGATTTCCAAGCCACTGCACATACAACAATCTCAATATTGAATAACCCACAATCAAATTCATAATATTGAATTACCAAACTCGTTGCTTTGAAGTTTTTTCTGGGGTAAATTGATTTGAAAAGTAATCCTACATATTCAAGTATCCAATTAATACCACACCAATCTTTGTAAGGAAACATCCAAAATCAAATTCAAGGTATAAATCCATGGACAAAACAGAAATGACCAAATTGGCATACCATCCTGAGACATGAGAGGATAATCACGTGCACTCAAAGTGATAAACCAATTCCACCCACTATCCAATTTCAGCATAATCGCCGCAGCTCGGAGAGTGATAGCAATATTGGAAGAGCCCAAGTAGGTGACATAATCTGCCTTGCCGACAACATCGACGTTCCCAAAAGCCCGAATCACCGGCACCGACCTCACGGCGGCAGCCAAGACATTCCTCTCTTCGTCCCTGGCATCCTTCCCAAGATGAAGGAGGTACCGATTCCGGGGATGATAAATTGCCAACAACAACCGCAAGATCCGATCCTTATCTTGGTGGCCACCGGAGATAAAGTATGCAAAAGCAGGAGGGTAGGGAAAACCATGATGAACAATAGAGGGAAAAGACTTTGGTGAGCTGAAGGCAGAGAAGGAAGACATCAACAGAAGCATGAGAGAGAAGAATGCTGCACTGAATAGCGTGAAAAGCCATTTCCTCTCAGCTCCCATAATAATAGTGAAGAAGTATGTATGGCACTGCTCTCTCTCTGTCGGTGTTGGGGCATATGGGTATGGCTTCTTCTGGTGAAAGCAACGATTTTGAGAACTGGGTCACGCTAAAGTCTGGGTTTTGATACTCTTCCTATTAATGGGTCGTTGAAGATCTTGGGTTTTCTTCGTTTGGTGATGATGGGCATGGAAGCAATCAAACTAACAACACAAAAATACACCTAAAATATTAAAAAGAAAATGGTGATGGAAAAAAAAAAAAAAAAAAAAAAAACCCAAATCAGAAACGTTCATAAATTGCTATTTTCTCACTAATTCAATGCTCAAATCTCAACCTCCTTTTGTAGAATCCTTGTGAGAAAAAAAAAAAAGGCGAACTTCGTGAGAGGGCTAGGGTTTTTTTCAGGTTAGATTGGTTCTTGTGTTAGAGAACGAAATGGAGATCACGGATTTCTTCCTGTCTTTTTCTTTTTCTCTCTACGTTCTCATCGTCATTATTGATTGACGTCTAATTTCAGGTTTATTTTTAAACAACCCAACAAAATAATCAAATTAAATATATGTATAAAGAAAAATAAAAGATTGACACACAGTAAAAAGTGCAGAAGTATGATACTATTGTTCGATTATACTTTACTTGTGGGGGAATAGTTGACTGCTATTCTAAGCGCCACGTTCGCGCGTAGATACATTTTCTATCACAAACACATGTCGTAGCATGTTGAGATTTGGTTCCACTCTTCTCGTCAATAGGATGAAACTGTGTTTTACACGTGCTCGTTCAGAACGTGGGGTAAAATTAATTTATTGACAGCCTATGTTGTTGAATTGAAACTGATGAAAACATTCGTATCCTAATATAAATTGGAAAAAAATAATTGCTACTCGTTTTTTATAAAACTGGGATAAGAATCATAAGATATTATCTCTATGTTTTTTATATTTTATTTATTCATTTTAAACACCGTTTGATTAAAATATCAATAATATAGAGAAAGAGTGAAAGTTAATTGAGTATCTAGAGTAGACTACAAAAAATAAGCAGAATATTATATTCCATGAAATTAATATAATTTTAATTTTTGTATTGTAGTACGTTTGTATTTAACTGTTTCGACTTTCGAGTTAACAGGTATTACAGGATGGATATTTTTTATAATATAACAGTTAAATGTAGTTCGAGAATAGATTAAGTTAAATTTAATGAGAATTGTGTCAGTATGGATAATGTGGATGATAAACTCCTTTTTTTTTTTTTAGTAAAAGATGATACACTCCTCAACACAATAATAAGTTAATAAAGTACGTTTACTTACTTTAAATAACTTAAAATTATAAATAATTTAAAATAATATTCAGCCAAAAAATTATTTTTCTTGTCAAATTAAAGTATTTGTATGAATATTTACCAAAAAAAAAAAGTATTTGTATGAAATAAGTTAAAAAAAAAACATTTTTGAAAAAAATTATGAAAACTCATCAGGTGGCCAAAAACTTCAAAATTTTGACCAAAGAGTTGGGAAACTGGGTGGGTGTGGATGAGATCGTGGAACGATATCGTATGCATGCATCGGCAAAAACAAATGTTATTGAATATCACATAAAAAAAACGTGTCGGGACACGACGCTCGTCGATGAAAATAAATGGGAATTTGAAATTTTATTAAATACTACATGTGAAATGTTTTTAGAATAATCATTTATTGAAAAAAGTATTTGTTTTTTTAAATGATATAATTTTATATCATTTTAAATCTTAATTAATGATTTTCGCCAATCAACGGTTATGATTTGTTAGATCAAATTTATTAATTAATTAATAATTCACAATAAATCATCACATTTTATTGACATAAATCAACAGTTATGATGTAAAATGATATAAAATTAGATTCTTTAAGAGGAAAAATATTTTTTCCTAATTTATAATATGTAAATTTATTTCCTAACGTGAAATACAGATGTTATTTTTAATTTTAGATATCAATACTTGAATCAGTTAAATGTAAAATTTCCATTTTTATACAATGTTAATATTTATTTGGAGGACAATTATGTTCATCAGTATAAGTTAAATTTTCAACCTTAACTATTAATCTCACATACATTTAATGACTTACGTGATTAAAAAATTAAAATAAATTAATGATTAATATAAAATATAAAATTTATTATTTTACTGAGGTATAAGTTGATCCTTTTTCTATTTATTTATATGATCAAGACGTTAATATTTTTTTGTGTTATTTTTTATTCAGTGCATAATATAAATATTTATCCTCGTAATTAAGTTATTAATATGTTCAAATAAAGTTACATTTCTTATAATGTCCTATAAGGTATATATTGTCATATTGACATGATTTTGAAATAGTTTTTACTACCCGTATTATAAATATTTATTCTTAGTGTATATTATATATATATATATAGAGAAATTAAAAATTCAGTCACTGGACCGTCCAGTGCACTAAGTTCTCCCGCGAGAACTTAGTGCAATTAATATTACAATGGTGTTCTTAGGGTGTTCTCCCGGGAAAACATAGTGCACTGGACTGATCTTTGCATCGAGTCACTGTACACTCACTAAACTCTCTCTCTCTCTCTCTCTCTCTCTCTCTCTCTCTCTCTATATATATATATATATATATATATATATATATATATATATATATATAGAGGGGGTAGGATCTTTTGACACCGGTGTCAAATTTGAAGTTTTACACCTCATCTGAGAGCCGTTAGATCAAAAAAGATCAACGACTCTGATTTGTAAGTATGTGACACCATTGATTTTTTCGATCTAACAACTCTCAGATGAGGTGTCAAATTTCAAATTTAACACTGGTATCAAAGGATCCTACCTCATATATATATATATATGGGTCAGAAAATTTCTACACTGGTATCAGATTAAGAAGTCTTATACCAACTCGCGGTCATTGATTTGATTAGATCTAACAGCTCAAATATCTAATAAATCATAACCATTATATATAAATAGGACCAATGATCACGATTGAGAGTATAATTTATATTGGTATAAAATAATCCTGACCCTATATATATATATATATATAAAATATTTCTTTAATCAATGGAGATAAGTTATCTACGGCGAGCCCAAAAAAATGTTGTTTTAAGGTTGATAAAAAGTTATTTTTATAATTTTAATTTATTGTAGGGTTATATTAGTCTTTATCATTCAAAAATTTTAATCTTATAATCTCAGGACGACGTTGTTTTTGGTTCACTGATGATAAAATTATCTGTAATTACTGGGGGAAAAAACATATAACAAAAATTATCTTTAAAACCTCCAAAATTATATCGTTTTGAGGGTTGATATAATTAATAAAGGGTGTTTTAGTAAAATTTATATTAAAAAACAAAATTCTTAAAATATCCTTTATGAATTATCTTAATCCCTAAAATGACGTAATTTTGAGATTGTTGATGATACCGTGGCAGGATATTTTGTTTCCCATATGTATGTATATAATTATGTATGTATGTGTAAAATTTATATTTTTGTGCAATACAAATATATATTTATTAATTTAAATATTAATATGCTTATACAGAAATTTTCTATTTACGTGTAATGTAAATACTTATCTTTGTGATTTAGAAATTTAAAAAAATATTTACTCATGACATTTAAATAATAATAAGGTTTTACATTAATTGTACGTGTTAACAATGTAGGAAGGTATCTTCGAACTATGATGAGGCAAGATAGAGTCTCTAAGCATTTATATGGTGGGCTGGTTGAAAAAGTAAAGAGCAAGCTTAGTAGTTGGGAACAACAATGCCTTTATCAAGTAGGAAGGATCACTCTTTCACAATCTGTTTTGGCTGCAATTCCTTCCTATCAGATGCAAAGTTGTAAACTCCCTCTGATGGTGTGTGAGAATATAAAGAAGCTGCAAAGAAATTTTATCTGGGGAGATAAAATTAATGCCCGTAGACATCATCCAATTAATTGGAATGTAGTCACATCTCCTAAACTTCATGGTGGTATGGGGTTGAGAAATTTAACTAAGATGAATGATGCTTTTCTGGCAAAAAAGGCCTGGAAAATTTATACAGAACCAGAGCATCTTTGGGTGCAAGTGCTTCATGCCAAATACAAGGTTGGTACAAGGTCAAATTCTCTCTTTGTTGCAAAAAATAATGACTCTAGTTTGTGGAAAAATGTTTGCAGATTGTGGCATGTTATGGAGAATAATATGGAATGAGAACTTGATAATGGCAAAGAGGTTAGGTTTTGGAAGGCTGTTTGGCTTCCAGGTTCATGTAAATTGGAAGATTTTGCTGAAAATGAGGATATTATGAGTCTGGAAAATGTAAAGGTTGCTGATGTTGTAAGCTTTTCAGGTGAGTGGGATTTTTCTAAGCTGATTAGTTGGTTACCTTTGAATATTGTTGATATTATCCGAAGTGTTTTACCTCTTATTGTCAATGATGGTCCTGATAGAAAGATTTGGGGAATTCAAAAATCTCAATCTGTTTCTGTGAGTGTCCTTTATGATTATCTGTCTAATTATGAAGTTATTGATGATGCTACTAAAAAGACTTGGAATAGGCTTTGGACTTGGAAGGGTCCTCAAAGAATAAAAATATTCACTTGGAAGTTGCTCCATCAGAGACTATTAACGAATAGTTATATGTCCATTTGGAATGGTAGTGATGGTACGTGTTCTTGTGGAATTGGGGAACCTGAAGCTATTATCCATGCTAAAGTAATTTGGGATTGTCTTATTCCTATTAATTTCAGCGTTGTCTTCTTTAATTCTACGATAGAGCACTAGATTGCTATTAATTTTAGCGGTAATTTCATGGATAGTAGTCAAGATAAATGGTTGTCTACTTTCTAGGTTACTTGCTGGAAGATTTGGAGCCGGAGGAATATGATGAATCATGGTGAAGAGGTGCCCTCGGTTGGGAGTAAAGTATAAATAATTAAAAAAATTGTTTCAGAGGTTGATAGTGCTGTTACAAATCAAAAGTCTTATAATCCAGGTCCTCTTATCAGCAACGTCCTCGTGTCTTGGAATTTTCCTGAAGATGGGTTTGTGAAGGTAAATACGGATGGAGCTTCCCGTGATAATCCTGGCTTGGCAGGTTGCGGGGGTGTAATTAGGAACTCCCAAGGTATTTGGTTGGATGGATTTGCGTATAAGTTGGGTTTCTGCTCTTCTTTTAAAGCTGAATTATAGGGTATTCTGATGGGTTTGGAAAGGGCTTGGAGCAATGGTTACAGGAAAATTATCTTAGAAAGTGATTCGTTGTTGGCAATTACTATGCTCACCAAATGTAATGCAGCAGTCCGTGAGGTGCAGTTGGTTTCTCGTATACGGATGTGGCTTGGTAAAGAGTGGCAGGTTTCTCTCCATCACAACTTCAGAGAAGGCAACTCGTGTGCAGACTGGTTAGCTAACTTTATTTTAGATTCTGCTGAGTAAGCTGATCAGTGCTTTTTTAGTCAACCTCCGCTTGGTGTTCAACATTTGTATCTTGGTGATCTTGCTTCGGTAGGAAGGGAGTGTGTTGTGGCACTCCCTTGGTAGTTTAATTTATTTTTTTTTGGGACTCCTAGCCCTTTTGTTTATAAAAAAAAAAGTTTTACATTAATTTCTTTATGATATAAATATTTGATTAAATAATTGGTAACTTTTTAAATTTATAGAATTTTAAAATTCTTTAATATAAGTTAGAAAAGTATTGAGTAAGTTTTGATTTTTCTAATATTTAAAAAAATAGTCATATTTAGTGCCTAACTAAGAGTATTTGAATATTTTTTCTAGAAAAAAATTAAAATAAAAAAATTATTTAAAAAATATATAACAAGCATTTGTTATAATTTACCATTCAAGAAATAAAATGAATGGATAAAGCTTTTTTATATAAATATTAATTTTATAAATTTTTACTCCATTTTAAAGTTATATCAAATTAATCACTAATGTGAATTTTTTATTATCATTTAGACAAACTGAATTTAGTGTATTTTTGGGTGAAAATTACATGAATAAGATTTACATAAAATTATATGAAAAGTTCATCTTATAATTTTTTATCCATATTTTTATTTTTTTGGAGTATTTAACTATTTATTCATATTTTTATAAAGCACATGAAACTGAAGTCTAATATTATTCTTTTAATAATTATGAATGTATATCGTTAAAGAATTTTTCATTATTTGTTTTTGTAAAATATTAACGTTTTTAAAAATAAAGAGTCTTGTCGCAAATTAAAAAATAAGAAATCAAAAGTGAGAGAGAGAAAAATTATTGAGTGACGTGTATGAATATAATAAAATGAAAAGTAAAACATATTATGAAAATTAGGAAAAATATAAACGGATGAGAATACAATGAAAATAAATAAATTTTATCAAATAAATCACAATTTTTTTTTTATAAAAACAAGTTATATAAAAAAACCAAGAAAAAACAATTAACCGAAAAAGTTTTATATCGTAAATTGGTACTTGTCCAGAAAAATTATACTTTATTCTTATTATTATTATGGACAATAAATTACGCTTTGCAAGTATTATATTTTATAGATTATAGATTATAAATTATGCTTCGTTAATATTTTTATAGATTATTAATAAGCATGTTACCACAAAGAAGTAGGATCCTTTGACACCGGTCTCAAATTTCAATTTTGACACCTCATTTGAGAGCCGTTTGATAAAAAAATCAACGACTCTAATTTCCAAACATGTGACACCATTGATCTTTTTTGATCAAACGGTTCTCAGATGAGGTGTCAAAATTGAAATTTGACACTGGTGTCAAAGAATCCTACTTCTACCACAAAAAAAGGATTATATCTTAAGAGCTTCTTATGATAGCTTAGTTGGCAGTTGAACTTCTAAGGTTGCGCATGACAACCATTCTGATTCCTGGCACTGTTTCTGAAAAGAAATGATTCTTTTCTATTTTTATACCTTAGAACAATTCTGAAAATCAGAATTACATTTGTTAACATATTCTATTTTTATTCTGAGAATCAGAATTACGTTTGATAACACATTTTTTTTTATTCTGAGAATCAGAATTACGTTTACTAGCACAATAAAAATTTATTTCTTTATTTTTTGTTTATAGATTTCAGAGTCATATGTATATCCCCAACTCAACTGAAAATATGAATATGATCCAATAGTGTAATCCTATCAATCTGTCTTATAGAAACTTTTGGTGATAAACACTTAAATATTGTGAAACAATACATTTTGTGAAACGTGCCTTGAAAGTAGGAATAAAACAAACAAAAGCGGATTTGAAACGGAACAGTAACGACACAATACATTTCGTGAAACGGTTCAAGTAACATACATTAGAGTTAGCTTGTACTACGAAACAGCTTATAAACAAAAGTAAAAAAAATTTGCTAATGATCCTCGATTCAATCATACATATAGAACCGTTACACTGGTCCTTCAGGTAAATTGCGTCTTTCATCTCCATTAGAGTTATTTGTTTCGTGAAGATGATAAGGAAAACATACAACACTGTATATGAAAATTTAGCATAAAAATACTAAGATCCTCGATTTAATCAACCAAACATATTCATATTTAATGGATTCTACAATCAATCGCTAATAAACCTTCATTTCGTGAAATCATGAGGTTTATATCCCCAATTTCAAAAATCCCAAAATTTGCAAAAGACCTTCAAGAGCCCTAATCCCAATTTCAAAAATTCCAAAATTTGCAACTACAAATTCTGATCGCAGGTCATAAAAGAAGAAAAGTTAAATTACAAAACAAGCATTTAATCCTACCATTAACCCGAGATTCATTCAAGACGAAGAGGTGAGGAGCACATTTGTTGTTCTTGTGTGAAGAGAGAGACGTGCAACTGGGAACGCAAGAGAGAGAGGAAAGGAGACGAAGAACTGAAGGGATGAGTGGTGATGATACAGTTGAAGGCCAGTGATCCTTAGCTGTGGGCGTGTGAGCGGGAACGAAGTCGTGAGAGCGCGAGACAAAACTTATTCTATTTTTGAGAAGCCGAAATTTTTTGATTCTTTATTTGTTTCTCATTACACAAAAAAAACCGGTTTATCCCGGGAACAAAAAAATAAACTGTTTTTATCAAACGCAATCCTCATCCATTTTCGTTTCCGAAAATAAAAATTAAAAAAAAAACTCATTCCAAAAAAATTATCATGCACACCCTAAATGTTTGCTTGGGGTCAGAGTTTGAACCCCTCACCCAAGCAAACTCTTGAAAAAGTCGATACTCCCAAGTTCATACCATAAGTTTTTTTTGGGCAAAAAAGAGAGTAAAGTATTTTTGGTCCTCAATAAAAATAACGGATCTAATTTATTCCCTTGGAAAAAAATCGAAATCATGATGATTCTGAAATTCAATTCAAATTTCAAAGAATACACATATTAGTTTCTCACAAAGACTAACATACATTGATCTATTTTAAAAGGATCACGAGTCGATTTTCTTTCTTTCTAAGGAATTAAAATAGGCCCTTTAATTTTTTATTGAGGATTCAAAATGTACTTTATTCAAAAAAAAAATTAAAGTTGTAGTTTTTTTTCTTGTTTATTTTTGTTTTTGTTTTTTAATACATTAAAAAATTATATTAAATTTTTTTTTTCAGAGGTGCTGCCCCTAATTGTAAAATTTGGTGAGGTGTGGAAATATAAATAAAATTTAACTGTAGTGAGGTGTGGAACCTATCGGTCTTTTTGTCATTTCTTGATATTCAACAGGTATTGTGAGACATTTGTGTCTTTCTTGATGTTCTTGAGTTGTATTTTCAACTGTTTAATTTTTGCTCTTGTTTGGGAGGCAAATAATTCTTCAAGTTTTTGCCAAACTTGGAAAGAGGTGGAGCAACCTACCATGCGGGTATAGATTGTTTCTGACATGGAAGAGAGCAGCCATGAGAGGAGAAATTGATCTTGCTGAATGTCAATGGAATCCTGTTCTGGTGATGGCTGTTTGCCTGTTTTTGCAGATGTGCCAGCTTTGGCTGCCTCTGTGGTTGTCTGGTCAGCTTCTTCTTGAGAATCTTTATGTGCTTCGTGTGAAGACTTGTCAGTGGAAACTTGAATCTCTTGATCGATGAACCGGGTCAAATTGTAACCTCTGATTGTTGCCAGTGCTTGCTGCTTCCGTGGCAAGAAATTGTTTTCATCGAGCATGAAGGAAACGGGGTTGGCAAAAGATTGGATTGAGTTGCGCTTTTCAGGCTCCATGGATCAGAAGCTCTTGATACCATGAAAGATATTGAGCAATGCAGAAAGAAAAGTATATACTGAATAATTCTTGTATTGAATTGAATGAATATTCTGATTACATAGTGATGCTACTTATACTAATACTGACTTAACAGAATACCAGAAACAACTAACTATTAATATCTAACTAGGCTTAGGCTTATGGACTTTGACGGCCCACTATTAATATCTGTATCCTTTCATAGTAGGGGTGCTAAACGAGCCAGGGGCCTTACAGGGGGCCTTTGGCTCGGCTCGTGAAGGTCTGAGCTTTTATGTCTAACATTGATTGTTGGAACCAAGCTTGGACTTGTATAAAAGCTCGTTTAATAAAAAAGCCTCAGACTACAATTTAAAAGCTCGACCTTAGAGCTTTCCAGGCTAGCCTGATATATTAATTTTTATTTTTATTTTTTATTTTTTATACTACTTGTGATAGCCCTCTCTCTCCTCAATCCATTTCATCCCATTTTATTAATTAAACAGACTTTTTGGATGATTTTATTTTATATTATGCTTTTTGGATATACATTAAATTTATGAATATTTATGGAATTACTAGTGTTGTTGACTGTATATTTTGTTTGGATAAAATTTTGTTGTCTTATTTTGTTTTAAACAGGGTAACAGGCTAAACCAGACTTTTATTTTTTGTAAATAAGACAGGCCACAGGCTGAAATTATATTCATAACAGGTAACGGGCTTGGTCAGGCTGACACATTTAAATACAGGCTTAGCCTTTTAAGACTATAGCTCGGCTCGGCTCGGCCCGTTAACACCCATAGTTTCCAGTTTTCCTGCTGGTATCATTTCCTGTGTATTTAAATCATCTCTAGTATTGAACCAAAAAATAAAAAACAAATAGGATTATCCCTCACAGAATAAAAAATTAAAAAAATACAAGATCGTACGATTCGATATCAAGTGCAACAATTAAAAACAAAAAGCTAACTACCAATATATATATATATATATATATATATATATATATATATATATATATATATATATAGAGGTAGGATCCTTTGACACCGGTGTCAAATTTGAAGTTTGACACCTCATCTGAGAGTCGTTAGATCAAAAAAGATCAATGGTGTCACATGCTCACAAATCAGAGTCATTAATCTTTTTTGATCTAACGACTCTCAGATGAAGTGTCAAACTTCAAATTTGACACCGGTGTCAAAGGATCCTGCCTCATATATATATATAGATTTTATAAAAGTTATGTTATATGAAAAGTGATTGTGTAATGTTATAGAGATTCGTTTTGCATGTCGTAATTTCTTTTTTCTTTAAAAAGTGTGGGCCTCACAAAATGTTGTGTGTGTAAGAAAATTTGTTGTGTCATGTTAAATGTCAAATGCAAACCCCTATATATATATATGGGAAAAGTATTTCTCCAGTCACTGGAGATAAAGTTATCTCCAATGAGCTCAAATCAACGTCATTTTGGGTTATAAGATTAAAAAATTATAATGATAAAGACTAATATAACCTTGCAATAAGCTCAAAACTCCTTGATATTTGCTCCAAAACGATGTCGTTATGAGCTCACTTGAGATAACTTTATCTCCGGTTACTGAAGAAATATTTTACCCTATATATATATATAGAGGTAGGATCATTTGACACCGGTGTTAAATTTTAATTTTGACACCTCATCTAAGAGCCGTTAGATCAAAAAAGATCAATGGTGTCACATGCTTGCAAATCAGTGTCGTTGATCTTTTTTTATCTAACGGGCTCTCAGATGAGGTGTCAAAATTGAAATTTGACACCGGTGTCAAAGCATCCTACCTCATATATATATATATATATATAAATATATATATATATATATATATATATATATATAAAGGAGATGGTTCTTTTGATTTCAGAGTAAGATTTTGAAGTCTTACTACTCATCTCAGTCATTGATAGACGGAAATCAATGGTTGTCTTTATAGTGTAATTAATAATTAATTTGCTTACCAAAAAAATAAAATAATATTTAATTAATTAATATGACTTCCAAAGCTATAACTGTTAGATAAGCAGAAATCAACGGTTGAGATAAGTAGTAAGACTTAAATTTTTTACTCTGGAGTTAAATGATCTCTCTCCATATATATATATATATATATATATATGAGAGATCTTTTGATTTTAGAGTAAGATTTAGAAGTCTTATTTCATATCCCAACCCTTGATTTTCGTCCATCTACAATTATAGTTTAATGAGTTATAACAATTAATTAATTATTAATTTCAAATAAATGATAACCGTTAGATGTACAAAAATCAATGGCTGAGATGTGGAGTAAGACTTTTAAGTCTTACCCTGGAGTCAAATGATCACTTCCCTATATATATGTGTGTGTGTGTGTGTGTGTGTAAAAATATTTCTATAGTCACTCTAAATAAGATTATCTACCGCTACCCCAAAACTACGTCATTTTAATTAATGAAGGATGTTTTTGTAATTTTAGGTGAATTAATGAATGATGTTTCAGTAAAATATATATGATAAAAAAATAAACAAAATTACAGAAACACCCTACATTAATTCACCTAAAATTGCAAAAATATCATTCATTAATCAAAATGACGTAGTTTTTGGGGTAATTGTAGATAACCTTATTTAAAGTGGCTGTAAAAATATTTACCACACACACGCACGCATATAGGGTTTGATATTTATTTTTTTAGAGAATATAGAATTGTATCTTTTTAAATGAGACAAAAAAAAAATACATAATAGAAATTTTGGGGAGAAAGTGATTTTTTTAATTAAAATTTTGAATAAAAAATACTATGTTTAAATAAAATAACAATCCTTTAAAAGGATAAATATATATTTTTATAATAACTAAACAAGTATATTAAAAACAAGTGAAATTTTCAATAAAAGGTTTTAATATTTTTTCTTAAGTTATATACTATGTAGAACCGATACTGACATGGGATACGTGACACGATACGACACGACACTCCGACACGTTAATTCTAAAAAATATTAGATTTCGACACGTTAGGACACGTTTTGATATTAAATAATATTTTTAATTTATGTAGTATATATTTTTTAATATTCAATAATTAAACAAAAAAATGAATCTAAACTTATAATATTCATAAATTTTGCAAAGAAACATAAGATATCCCAAATATTTATATTAAACTCAATAAAATGGTAATCGTAATCCAACGATCTAATAGTTGGAACTAAAAACTCAACGCAACATAACCTTTGAACCTTTTTTTGAATTTTTATAACGCGTGTTGGAGTGTCGGGAGTGTCGGAGTGTCCGAGAGTGTCGGGAAGTGTCAGACACGACACGTCAAGATTTTTGAAGTGTCGGTGCTTCATAGGTTATATATATATATATATGGGAAAAATGTGTGTCATTTTAAAAGATGTAAAGTTGTGTCATTTTAAGAGAGAGTAAGAGATAGATAAAGGATGAGAGAGAGTTGACAAAAAAAATAAAGATGTGGATCCCATCTTTTTGTGAGAGTGAAATGATATAAGTTGTGTCATTTAAAAGGATAAACATTTTTTCCTATATATATATATATAGGGGTAAACCTTTCTACAGTCTCAAAAATTATGTCGTTTTGATTAATAAAAGATGTTTCTGTAATTTTAGGTGAATTAATGAAGTGTATTTTCGTAATTTTGTTTATTTTTTATCATATACATTTTACTAAAATACCCTTCATTAATTCATCTAAAATTACATAAACCCTTCGTTAATCAAAACGACGTAATTTTTGGGTAGCTGTAGATAACCTTGTCTAAAGTGACTATAGAAATATTTTTTCCTATATATAGAGAGAGAGAGAAAAAAAAGATTTCTCAAAAAACTTGACATATATTTATTCCCGTCCGTCCAAAAAACTACATCGTTTTGTTTATTTATTTTCTTATATTAATTGATTCACTTTTGTATGATTTTCATTTTCTTTTTTTCTCTCTTCTTTTATCACTGTTGATCCGTCTTTATACAATTAGGATTTAGTAGCCGGAGATAAAGTTATTTCAAGCCACTTAAGAAACGATAAGCCCATATATATATATATATATATATATATGAAGTTTTTATATAAAGTTATTTTAATATCTAAATTGTAAAGGTAACTATTTCTATTAAATTATATTAATATATAAATCACAAAAATAAAATTTGCATTTAAGAGGAATGAAAATTTTACATTAAGACATATTAATATTTAAGTTATAAATAATGAACCACCATTGCGTATTGTTACTTATTGGGTATAGAATATATCTATTTTTTTTTCTGCAGATAAAATTGTTCATGTATACTGTAAATTAAAAATCTGCATATTAGTATTTAAATCATATAAAGTTTTGTGTTACTTAAAAATAAAATGTTATACAAACATATTTAAAAATAATATTTACGTTTTGGGATAGATTATTTCATCTACTCTTATTTTACTTACTTTTGTCTACCTCTCTCAACACCATTAGATTACAATATCATCAAACGGTGAAGATTTGCAGAATAAAATAAATATTTTCCCCCAATTCTTTCTTTTCATTGTTTGTCATGCTTTTTCTCTCTCCTCTCCTTTTTCTTTATCAATTTGCATAATTTACAATCGAAATTTATATTATAATCTAAATCCATGTAATTTACATGCTAGAAGAGTATAATTTTTAGATTTTTTTGAATCTGATATAATTAATTCAGCATAATTTTTAAAATTTCTTGAATCTGATTTACCGATAGATCAAGAGGGGATGGAAATTTAGAGAGAGACAAAGAGGGGTGTGAGAGAAAAATTAAGATTATAAGAGATAATTAATTACCGTTAGTTTTAATTATAATCTAACGGTGATTAGATTAGTTATAAGGATAATAAATTTAGCTGGTGGTAAGTATAACTCTTAATTTTAAGTTGATAGCCATCACTTTGAATGTATTGGTTAATAAATTTTTAAGCATTTAAGAATAGAAATATTATCAAATATACCAGCCTATTTCATAAAAAGATATTCTTTTTTTTTTTTGGTTGCAATGAAAAGATATTCTTAACTTGATCAATTTTCGATTATAAGTTTTTTTTTATTATTATTATTTATTTTTTATCTCAGCTTGATTTTTAATGTTTCTAAAACTTTTAAAGTCAAGTTCATTTTAAAAATAAATTATAATTATTTTAATAAAAGAAATAAGTTATATTAAAAATTATATAACAATAAATAAACTTTTAAAGTGAATAAATAAAAATACATTCATCATTAATCTAATTTAAAGTGTATCACACACATGTACCAAAAAAAAAAAAAGTGTATCACACACAAATTACTGTACATGTTGCGTGTGTTCATTATTTAAGTATATTAAAAACGTATTCATTTCTGGACATACATTACTTTACACAAATCAGATTAATTAAATTAATAAGATTATCATAAATAAAATAATTAAAATTAAAACTAGAGAAACAACTCATTGTAGAAGTTAATTTTATAAAGAGACGAACGAAAATAATAGTATCCCGTGACATGGGATCCTGTAGTTAAATTTTTTCATTTATATATGCATTAATGTTAGATTAAATAGAGAAATTAGATATTGGGTTTGATGTTTGTAATTTTAAATGACATAAGTTATGTCATTTTAGAAGAAAGATAAATACAAAAATTGAAAATCATGGGAGAGAGAAAGTGAGTGATTTTTTTTAATTTAAATTTTAAATAAAAAAATTTATTTTGTATCTATTTCTTTCCTAAAATGATATAACTTTATGTCATTTAAAATGACAAATACTTCTCCCTTACACAAAAAAAAAAATAGATATTAGATTAGATGGCATGCGTAAAACTTTCCCTCTAAAGCACACAATAAATTCATGAACTCTAAAATGAATTATATGTACAAGCAAAATAAACAAATATATGCATTTCCTCTTACAACTATTTCAATGCTTCTATGCTTTCTATTCATTCCTCACATGGTGACACTGGTTCTATTCGTTCTTCAACTGCACAATTTTCCTATTGGCTTTCCAATTTTGGACCGATAAGGAATTGTGCTACTTCTGATATGCTCAACAAACATCCTCCCAAGCCCATCGGCTCCACAAGATACCAGTCTGATTCCAATGATAGCAGATTTAACTATCAAAGCTTGTGATAATTCAGCTGCTAGAATTAGAAAGAAGAAAACAATTAATTTTTATACTGGTCATGCTTCTGTCACCTATGTGGAACATGAAATTGGTGTTGATTTTGTGTTTCCTACAACAACACATGTTGCTGCAGTCATAAATCCAACCCATGGTGTAGTGTGTGCTTCTGATACTGAAAATAATTTTGAATCATTGTTATTCTTCATGTCTGGTTTCTGTCATAATGCTTCTTATGATGATCAAAATTACCAAATTCAATCGATGAATTATTTGGATATGATGAGCAAGACTGTGATGAGGGATGCATCTATTTTGCATAATCTGAATGCTATGCTTATGTTGGTTGCAAAAAACCTTGGTGTCCTCCTAGTCAACAAATCACTGTAGAGCTACAGAATCCTTCCTATGGAATTCTATGGGATCCTAGTGGTTTTAATGAGAACCGGAATTCAATATGTAATGAGAACCTTGGTGTCCTCCTCGTCAACCGGAATTATTATTTGAATTCAATAACCGGAATTCAAATAATAAGGAATATATAGTATGGTTATTTTTGTGTTTTACTTTTTTTTTTTTTTTTTATCTTATATATTTTTTTTCTGCTTTATTCTAATCAGTTATGTTATTTATTTTTACTCCTATTATTTTAAAAAAGAAAGACTTCTAAACTTAATCACAAAAATAATTAGTTAACCTATTGGTGTTTCTAACATGAGTGAAATTCACGCCCCCTTTATTTTATTAACAACTTTTTTTGTGTGGTTGTAGTTATTGAATTTATTTCTTTTGAAAAAATGGAGTGTTATTTTACGTTTATTTTTTTAAAAAAAATTATTTTAATATAGAGCTACAGTTGTTATTGGTAATAAAATTGAATTGTTTATTGGTGTTATTTGTATTTTATTTCACAACAAGAATGTAAATTTTGGTTATTAATTAGTGGAAACTGTTAAAGAAAAAAATCAATGAAGATATATATATATATATATATATGGAGTATGAAAATTTCTTATACATATTCATTAACAACTTTTTTTTTTTGTATTCTTAAATTTTTTAAAATATCTAAAACGCTAATTAAATGATTTATGTGGATTCAATGTCATTTAAATGATTTTAGACATTAGTCGCTGGTTATTCCATGTTTCTTTTTAATTATGAAGTTTGTTGTCCCTAGGGGTGTTAACGGGTCGAGCCGAGCCGAGCTTTGGTCTTAAAAGGCTAAGCCTGTGTTTAAATATGTCAGCCTGACCAAGCCTGTTACCTGTTATAAATATAATTGCCGGCCTGTGGCCTGACTTATTTACAAAAAATAAAATCTTGGTTTAGTCTTTTAACCTATTTAAAAAAATTATGACAACAAAAATTTATCTAAACAGAATATACAATCAACAACACTAGTAATTCCATAAATATTCATAAATTCAATGTATATCCAAACAGCATAATATAGAACAAAATTATTCAAAAATTCTATTTAACCAATAAAATGGATTGAGGAAAAAGATAGGGCTATTACAAGTAGTATAAAAAATATAAAATAGAAATAAAAAATGACATATTAGGCCAGCCTTAGAGGCTCTAAGGCCAAGCTTTTGAATTAAAGCCTGAAACATTTTTACTAAACGAGCTTTTATACAAGTTCAAGCCTGGTGCCAACAACCAATTTTAGACATATAAGTTCAGGCCTCCATAAGCCGAGCCAAAGGCACCTGGTTCGTTTAGCACCCCTAGTTGTCCCTCTATGTTAATGTTCTTCGCAGGTCACAGCTAGGGGTATAAATGGGCCAAGTTAAGCCAAACTTTGACTTTGATAGCTTAAGCCTATGTAAAATATTTAGAACCTATAATGACCTATTAGCCTATTAAATACTTGATTTATGGCCTGCCATATTATAAAAAACTAAAAAAACTGAATACGACTTTTAAGGCCTACCAAGTTGCAAACAAAAGTTTGTAGGCCCAAATCAAATTAAAATAAAAAAATAAAAAAGTTTATTCACAAAAGTCACATGAAATCAATTTTCATTAACATCACATGAAATAAGCTTTCATTAACATCACATGAAATAATGTTATCAAAGATCACATGAAAATTTCATATATGTCAGTTCCAATGAATTTCACTCAAGAGCTCAAATGGTTCAGAAAACCTCTGCAGATATTTGAGAAGTTTTTCATGTCATTATTTGCTCTGGTAGGCTATGTTTATTGGTGGGATGCACTGAATCTTTAGTGAAACAGTAGTACCAAAGTTTTATCCGGCTTCAAGGCTACCCCTGCTTCTTATTGTGGCTGTTGGCAGCAATGCTCGCAGAAAATGCTCCCTCACTTTGATTGTTGGAACTTGGAAGTTTGATTTCAACTCTTATTTTGAGCATTTTATCTCCACCCGTTGCTTGGTTGACCTTCCTCTTGTGGCTTGCCTTCTATGGAGTCACATCATATCACTATAAGGAAGAGCTCTCTAAATTCATATATAAATTCCAACGAATGAAGACATTGTATTCCCTTGAAGCAAGACCATAGTTGCTAGGTAGTTACAATTACTATAACATAAAACAGAAAGTAATTTAGAAAGTTAATATTGTTAGCAGCTATATGTAGAGGCTGTAAATAAATAAAGGAATGTACGCAAAGGAAATGATAGAAAAGAATATCAAATTTTTATTTCTTCTATGTTCCTCTGTTTTTTTTGGGTACAATATTTGTTCCTATGTTTTTACTTTTAACTAAATACTGATTAATGCATCGTTTACTTTTTGTGTCAGTCAATTTGTCAGCATGTGGCTTCAAGTTAACATTTTTTGGATGAAACATATTGTAATATCCTACAAAAATAGTAACAATAAAATTAATAATAATGATAATAAAAATAATAATAATAGTGTGTACCTTTGCATATGGTGTTATAGGCATTGATTGCTAATAGTATGTTACAATCTATATAAAGGAGAGTTCAATGTTGGAAACTTCGCTGATGTGTCACTCTCTGCTTAATTCTGAAAATTGTGTTCACACTACATGACATATAAAAACTTTCCTTCTTTGGTAAATTGGAAAAAGAATTTCTTTTAAAAAACAATTTTTTTTTTTAAATCGAAAAATAAATGACCATTTGTGGTGGCAGACAAGACATTGAATGTTCCACTGCCCATCACATTGGAATTGGTCAGCTGATTTAATTGCTTTTTACATTAGAATTTTGAAATTCGAATTTTGATTGCTCATTTAATTGGAATGACTCATCTGATCTAAAATTCAAATTTTGAAATGGAATGACTCAGCTGTTTTAATTGCTTATTTGATCTAAAAATTTCAAATTTTGAAATGGAATGACTCAGCTGTTTTAATTGCTTTTTATATTGGAATTGTTCATCTGATCTAAAATTCAAATTTTGAAATGGTTTCAAATTTTGAATTTAAAATGTGGATGGTGGGAAAAGATTTGGAGAGTTTTGGGTGACATTCCTTTTGTATAAATAGAGAAGTTGTGTTTCTTATTTTTTTTAGCTTGCCTACGATTTCTTTCTTCATTTTTGTTTGTAGGGGTTGTTGTGTTGGTATTATTTTGTTTTCTTTGGCTTTCTCCGATTCGTTTCATATTTTAATGGAAGGTCCTTCTTCTGCAAACGTGCCAGGATTGAGGAAAGTGTTTGTTGATCTTTGCAATGCTATCTTCTTATAAACAAGACGTAAATAATCTTTACGATTTGTTTTCTTTTTTTATACTAATTATCTTTTTTCATTTTGTAGGGCGGAAGTTTTCATCGTATTTCATTCTGTGTGGTTCTTGCCTACGTTTTTTTTCCTTCGTTCGTATGTGTAGCGGATGTTGTATGATTATTATTTTTGTTTACCTTATAAACAAGTTGCTATGAATTCGTGTTCTGTTTTTGTATACTAATTCTCTTTTTTTCGTTTTGTAAGGCGGAAGGTTTCGTCGTATTTCATGTTGTGTGGTTCTTGCCTACATTTTTTTTCTTCATTCATATGTGTAGCTAATGTTATATTATTATCATTTTTGTTTACTTTATAAACAAGTTGCTATGAATTAGTTTTTATTTTTTGTATACTAATTCTTTTTTTCTCGTTTTGTAGGGCAGAAGGTTTCGTTGTATTTCATGCTGTGTGGTTCTTGACTACATTTTTTTCTTCTTCGTTCATATGTGTAGCTAATGTTATATTATTATTTTTATTTACTTTACAAGGAAGTTTCTATGAATTAGTTTTCATTTTTTGTATACTAATTTTCTTTTTTTCGTTTTCCATGACTAAAGGTTTCATACTACTGTGATTAGTTATTTACGTAGTAAACGGCCTTCAATGCTGCGTAGTGCTTTCCTACGTTTTTTTTTGCTACCCGATACAAAAATTGAATGGTAATCAATGGAATAAAATGTCAACGGGTGAAGAGTTTAAAATTTATCTGCATCGAGGGTCCTTCTTCTGCAAACGTGCCAGGATGGAAGAAAGGGTTTGTCGATCTTTGCAATACTACTGCAAAAGTTGCAAGGATTTTTTAAGGCTTTCTGGCGATATTTTTTTTGTATTCTGCGAGTTGTGGATTCAAAGATTAGTGTAGTTGCTTTTATTTTGTTCATATGCATTTGTTGCAATGTAAGCAAAAAATATGACTTATACATGCTTATTTGATTAAGTTGCATTCAAATCTCGTTCAGACAACATTTTTTTTTTGTCCTTAAAAAAATTTAATCCAATCTTTTTTTTTTTGCCGATACTATGACTTTAGTTGGGTGTTAACATATTAGTGTTACTTATTTAATGAGTTTTTGCCTTCTGTATCGTAGGCACAAGGAACGAAAATCACACAAGAAATGACATATTTAGTAAGTGTTGAACTCATCCCTCCAATGATTGCTAAGAAATGACACTGAATGAATAGCATTTTCATATTATAGGTAAAAGCTGATATTTTAAATCCATATTTGCTTGGTGTTATTGTTACCTTGATTTTGTTGATAAATGTTATAGTTAGCAATGATGTGTACACATTTTTCTTTTTATATCCCTTTCTCATTTTAACATGGTGTATTATAACGTATTATGGTGTATTATGATGTAGTTGTATGCAAAATTAATTATTTTTCTGAATAACAAATTTTTGTTTGTGGTTGATATTTACAAAGCTCTGTGTCAATGCTGTAATTTTTTTCACCTGAAATATAGAACAAAATAACAACGCAGTTTTTGTAAATATAAGGTTTGCAGTGCGATTAACCAATCATGGCGGACGACACAAATTTTGATCTTTTTTCCCGTGCATCGCATGGGTAATATACTAGTTTGACTATAAAAATGTAACATTCACCAGTTATGATTGGTTATCATGCAATTAGTAAATGCCAACAACTATTATTATTTTTTAATTTTTAATCATTAAGATATTAATAATAATTAAAATAATTATGATGACCATCTTTTAGTTGTTCAAATATTAAAATTTGTCTTCCATTAAATGTTAAAAGAAAACTATACTTAACATTATCATGTACTCTTTTAATTTCCATTAAGGAATTAAAGATACATTTAAAAATTTTAAAAGTTGCAAATTCTTTGATTAAATATTGAAGTAAATATTTACATCATATATATATATAAAATTATTTCAATATCTGTAAAGAACCACTTCAACCCAAAATCTTAAGGTGTTGAGTAAGGGTCTTTTTAATGATTTATATTACACTCTAACACACCCCCTCACACAAGAGCCCTTTGGGCTTAAAGTGTGGATATTGCACAGGCCAATTTTTTTTTAATTAATTCCACTAGAAAGTGGGGCGGTGAGGATCGAACTCGTAACCTTATGGTCACTGAAGCTCTGATACCATGTAAAGAACCACTTCAACCCAAAACCTTAAGGTGTTGGGTAAGGGTCTTTTTAATGATTTATATTACACTCTAACAATATCTAAATTGTAAAGGTAAATATTTCTATTAAATTATATTAATACATAAATCACAAAAATAAAATTTGCATTTAATTGGAACGGAAATTTTACATTAAGACATATTAATATTTAAGCTATAAATAATGAAATAATTATACGTAAACACATAATTACCGATATAGGATGTATAAATATTTATTGTAAATGAAAAATATGCATATTAGTATTTAAATCATATAAAGTTTTGTGTTACTTAAAAATAAAAACTTATATAAACACATTCAAAAATAACATTTATACCGGTGTAGGAATAATAAGTTTTACATAAGATCTTAAATGTTGATTATCGTGAATCTAAGGTTATAATTTATTGAGTCATACTTATTGATTAATTATTAGTTTTAAAAAAATTATAATAGTGGTTAGATACACAGAAGTTAAAGATTAAAATTTGTGTAAGACTTATTAATCTTATACAAATGCAAGTTGATCTTGCTACATGTAAGTTATATTTAGGGGGATAGTTATACTTACTATAAGTCAAGTTCACCACCCTTACTACTAAATTCGATATATCAATAATACCAACATCACTTTTATCCTAAGATTTGTGGTTGGTGATAGATAATTCAAATAAAAAAGTATAAGAAAAAAAAGGATAAAATTAAAATTAAAAAAATATAAATAACACTAAAAAGGAAAATGTAACAATAAATAATTAAGAAGAATAATAAAATAAAATAAAGTGAAAATAAAAATACATAAAGGAGAAAATAACAGAAAAGAAAAATAACATGAAAGAAAAATAATAAGAAAGTAAAAATAAAAATACATTTAATTTTTTTTTTAAAATAGAGAGATTAAAAGAAAAAAAAGAGAAGAAGAATAAAGGGGGAAATAAGTGAGATAAAAAAGAGAGAGAAATGCTTACCCAAAAAAGAAAAAAGAAAGAGATAACAAAATAAATACATTGAGATATATGAAGGAATGATAAAAATGGACCATCCGAAACCTAGGAGGGACAATGGGTCTAGCTCTTGCACAAGTAATAATTTTTTCTCGATTTCATCTTAAAACACATAGCCAATCAATTTATATATCACATCATTAAGTCTTGAAAGAAACAAAAATAGATAATGATTAAAAAATATAATTTGATACCACTAGGGTTAGCCTAGTGGTGTGGGGTGTGTGTGTTAGGAGTGTGTGTAGTGTAGGGTGTTGTGTTCAATTCCTTGTAACCTCCAAAAAAAAAATATATAATTTGATGCAAAAATCTACCACTTATTTATTCATTCAAAATGACTGCAATGGTTTTGAACTTTTGGGGTGGTGCACGACTCTATAGATATATAACTAGAGCTGTCAAAATGGACCACCCGGCCCATTTAACCCTACCTCAGGTGAGTTAGGGCTAAAAAGCTCACAATAATATTGGCCTGTATGGGCCAATAGCCTTATGGGTTAGGGCCAGCCCATTGACCTTTCAAAAAATTTGATGTGTATTTTTATTTTTGTTAAAACAAAACCTATACTTAACTTTTATTAAGCTTTTTGTAATTTTTCAATTTCAAAGAAACAACCTATACGAAGTTCCAACTTGGTTTTCCAACCAATTTGATTTTTATAAACCTAAAACCTTATAAAACAATCGATGTAGATACATAAAGAGATTAGTACTTAGCTTTATGCAAACCCTAAAGGTGACAAAATATGATATTATAAGACAAGAAAATGATACTCTCAAGTTCATCATGTCAAACCACAAGTGTCACATAGTGAAAAGAACAAAACTTATGTGTACTGATAGTAAGTAGTAATCGTTATTCGAGGTAACAAAAATGATCAAAATGGTACAATAATGTTAAGTCCATTAGTCAATCTATAGATCTCGTTTTCCCTATCTAAGTTGATCCTTTTGTCTATTTCTTCTTTCGCAATCTTTTAGACAAGATAAAATTTCTTCCACACAATTTTGGTCCTCCATAATCTTTACCAATAGCTGCTGCAATATGATAGAAATTATGATTGTCAAGGGTGCAGAATCCAAAGCTCATCAAAAGAGATACAAAACAATGTCTTCCAACTCAAAAAGGTTTATAATTCGTGGAAACTACAATGATTCAAAATTGGGTTTAAACAAGTAAATCAAAACTTACTCTGCGATAATGAAACAACAATTATCAGCAACATATAGCGCAACCCAACTTCTAGAATTCTTCAACTCATATAGCACCTAAATAAGCATAGCACCTAAATTGTCCAACAATCAGTTATAAAACTCCCCTACAAATGCATGATGGGATTCCATAATAATGCAAAAAACATCAAACTTTGGAAGCAAAATTCAAAATTGTAAACATAAAATCAATGGGAAGATCCAAGGTATTATTGTTGGACCAAAGCTCTCAGAGAAACAAATTTTGCTTGTCTGACACAGAAACATAGATCAAGAACAGGTCAACTCAAGGTTTACTTGAGACACTATCAGAATTACGCTAGAAAAATGATAAGAACCATTTTTTTCTTTTGCACTGATCAGTCCAAATGAAATATTTGTAAAATATAATGTCACATAAAATATTATATCAATATAACACTAATAGACTAGGTTTCAAAATCAAACCAGAAGCAGTAACAAGTTATAGATTCTGTTTTAATTTAATTATACAACTAGATTCAATTTAGGATAGATTCTTAATGTTAATTTAAATAATGCAAGTTTATAGGAATTTAATTAAATCATAGACGCGGAGTACTCACAAGATTAACATTAATCAAACTAGAATCCAAAAAGGCACTTGGTACATAATGTTGTCTACGGTCTGCAAAACCATTCCCACACAGGTCAGTCGATTAGTTACTCAGAACCAATAAATGAGTTATACCACTTTGGTCCTGAGACAGAGATAGTATCCAAATAGAGATAGTATCCAAATCAAATCATATATTCAATGTAATAATAATATTAAAAAAGAAACTACAGATTGGTTGAATTTACCCTAATAAGATCCTTTGGTTTACCAACCAAGATTCTATATAATGCATCTCAAATACCCTTTCATTACTACTTATGAACCGAGATATTTATCAAATGTGCCCAATACTGAGAGATGCAACAGTGACCTTATTAGAAAGTAAAAGTGAAAAAATGGAAAATATTAATTTCATTCATTGGTAACTAATTTGTACAATAAGGCTGTTATATAAAAAAGCAAAAGAAGATTCTAGAGTATCATTGAAATACTAAACTACTCTTATACCTAATATCTAATAGACCTCAAATCCCCTTTGGTTGAACTTCTTGATGCACATTGGCTTATGATGTTACCCTTTTTGATGTCCATATCAATACAATAAAGGGTCAACAAAATCATAGAGATAAGATTCAATACAATCGACAAAAATATCTACATCATATACACGTGCTTAGCAAAACAAGAAAACCACTAGCAAATAAAAATAGTTGAGATGGAAGTTGCCTGATTAAAATTTCTCCTATATTTCCAGTAAATTGTCCCTCAATATACTCCTCAGTGCTGGCCAGCTACACTGAGAAGAATGATGAGCAACCTAAGCAGGTTATATGGGATGGCCACACTGGTAGTATTGGCCGGACTGCAACCCAAGCCATGTCACAGAATATTGGATGTGAGGATCAAAATGATGCTTCTAATTACGAAGCCAAGAACCTTCCTGGTCCTGCTGCACCTCCTCGTAGACCTGGTATGCCTTCAGTTCGTCCCCTTCCTCCCCCACCTGGACTAGCTTTGAATCTTCCTCGTATTCCTCTCAATGCAGTCCAGTATTCTGCTCCTAACAGTGGTGGCCTGCCAATTCCTCCATCCAGACCACCGGGCATTCCCATGATTTCATCTGTTCGGCCAGCCCCCCCTCCTCCCATGCCAATGACTTCTGGACAGCAGTCAGGTATGGCTGGTCAACCACCCCCAATGCCTCCATCAATTCATATGAACAGCCAAGGAATTCCCATACCTCCACCACCTGGATCTCAGTTCACTCCTATTCAAGTTCCACGACCTTTTATGCCTCTCTATTTTCCACCATCAGGGATGCCTATGATGCATCCACCACCTTTGCCTGTAATGCCACCACCGCCACCACCAGAGGAAGCTCCATCCCCACTCCCAGAAGAACCAGAACCAAAGAGGCTGAAGCTTGATGATTCTGCTCTGATCCCTGAAGATCAATTTCTGGCTCAACATCCGGTATGGAGTTACAAGTTACCAATTATCCTTCTTTTTAAAAAACAATTTGTATATGTAGCATCATATTTATCATCAGTGCTATTTATGATCATCCTGACTGTCATTTTTTTTTCTTCACTCCTAGGGACCTGTTCGCATCAGTGTATCTGTTCCTAATGTTGATGAAGGAAATCTCAAAGGACAAGTTCTAGAAATAATAGTGCAATCTCTGTCTGAAACTGTTGGCAGTTTGAAGGAAAAAATTGCTGGGGAGATCCAGCTCCCTGCTAACAAGCAGAAATTGAGTGGAAAGCCAGGCTTTCTCAAGGATAATATGTCACTTGCCCATTACAATGTTGGTGGAGGAGAAACACTTACCCTCACCTTAAGAGAGCGTGGTGGTAGAAAGAGATGAGCATATTACTTGCATTGTGCCATTTAAGAAGGTTGTTGTAATCTTTGCCTCATTCTGAGGCATATGGATTCTTATACCATTGATAGACTACACGATGCTATCTTCATGAATTTTATGTTGAATACATTATATTTATTGTATTGTGAGGCTTCCTAAAGTATTTATTATTGTCTTAAAAACTGATGTTAATTCTGGAATACAGATTTTGGCACCTTGGCGCTTGCCTCTTGATGGGAATGGGAAGTAGTGGAGTTCCTTTATCTAATCTGCTCAAGTCAAATTATTTATGTAGCTGATTATTGTTTTCTTATGCATTTCAGTTGATTTATTGCAAAGTTACTGATTTGTTTTTTGTTTTTAATTGAAGTTCCTTTTGCTGTCAGGGAGGGATCGTTCGCTTTTTTTGTTGTTGTTCATTTTCAGTGTTCTTGCAATTATCAACGTGAAGTGGTGATTTCCGGTTTTTTTCTTTGTCTTTTTCGTAGTGTATATATTTTGTCTTGTGTGGGATATTTTCATACAAGAGCACAGTTGGACAGTTGGTTAGAAGACCGTTTCAGTTGCTGTGCATGTAACCTTTAACTGGTGCATCTTGTTTGGGGTTTTTAGGCATGAGAGGTTGTTTTATTTTGTTGTTTTTTGTCCTTAACTTAGATAATTGCAAGTAGTGGTTGGGATGGCTGGTTGTTTTTTGATTTTGCTGTTTTGTCATAACAGAAGTTCTACGTGGACTTGTGGGAAGGGCTGTGCAGCTAAGCTTGATGTGTCTTTGAATGGGATGAGGCAGGTAGAATGGTCTTTTCTGTGCCGTTATAATCCTTATATTGAGATCTTTTACTTTTTATTCTTTAAGTTTTGGTCTGATGGCAGTTTATCCCTGCCAATTTATTGCAGAAAGGAGCAGTTTTGGTATTTTTGAGAAGGCACTGATTCACTTGTACATCTTTCTGGGGATAACTTAGGATTGAGTTTGTGGTGAGGAGATTCTGTAAATCGTACGAGGATATCAGTTCAAATCTCATTGCTGCATTTAACAAATTGAGACACGCTTCTCGTTGGTTCTTTTTATAGTTAGTATTTAGGATGGCCAGAGCCAAGTTTCATAGCCGTCATATGGACTGTGGATCATAAGATGGCCATTATTGATGATAATCGAAGATTCATTTTTTAGATTAGTTGCTGGGTCTTTGTTGAAATTGCTGGGTCTTTGTTGAAGTTTAGCTCTTGCTGGCTTTTATACTAGACTGGGATAGCTCATATTCTCTGAACTATTTCCGTTGGTCAACCTCCTGATTTGTATACTAGGCGGGAGTATTCAGCTATTAATAGAGGTCCGATTGTTGAATACATGTCTTTCAGTTTTCGGATCATGTTGAGACTTCAAGTTGATGTCTGTTATGTGCTTTGTTTTGTCATTAACTTCTATGTCAATTTATTTTTAAGTTGTTTGCAATCCTTATCAGTTTAGGCAAGTTCATCGACGAACTGTACATTTTCTTCTTTTTTTAACGAGGGAAAACGTTACTAATTCCGAATTTAAATTACTAAATTTAACGATGATTTTAATTTTTTTACCTTAATATAAGTGATTAAGGTAAAAAAATTAAAGAGAAGATAAATATATTAAGAGTTTATTTTTTATACGATCTCCATTCAAAAGACTTTTCATAGTCATGTAATAATGGGAGAACGATTTATGTAGATGATGCAAATTTTTTTCTTCTTCCTGTGTTATTTTTGTATCAGCGAAGTAACTGCAGAAATCATTATTCCTTTAATAATATATAGTAATATAATAATACAGTGCACTTGATATAATAATTTTGTGTGTGTAATAATATAATAAATTTAATAATACATTATTTAACGATAGGATACTTCATCTCAAAATTAATTTTCATAAAAATAAATTTTATAAATTCAATTAATTATTATCATTCATCATGTAATCGGAGACATCCAATAAATAAATAAAAAATGAATTTTTCGACAACAGTTCCAATTTTCAAATCTTCCAACATGAACAAGTATTTAGCTACTAATGTATTGCAACCAGTTCATTTTTTTTAATTAAATAGGAAATGGATGGAATGATTAAAAGCATTTCACTGCCAAAGCATTTCACTGCAGTGGCGTTTGACATAAGATAAATTTTTTTTATTTGGGAAATAATTATTATCAAAATAAAATGAGAAATATTTTTTTTCTTGAAATGTTATTAAAAAGGTGTTTGGTAAGATTAATTTTCCTCGAAATTTTATGGTTAAATTTACTGTGTATGTATTTAATTGATTGAGAAATATTAGTGGAAAAGTGAGGTTATTTTATGAAAATAACTCCACCTTTACCCTTTGTTTGAAATATAATATTGAACGTTACTGAAGAGAAAGAAGAAAGGGATATGAGGTTATTTTACGAATGTGAGGTTTATAACAAAACCAATGAATGTGGTTGGCCGAGATATAACTTCCTATCTTGTTGATTTGGTTTCAAGGATGGGGTGAGGGATAATTCCTTTCATTTTATTTGTAATATAAGAATGTTGAAAAACTGATTCTTTTATCTTATACTTTCTATTCTAATGGAACACAATTTTCTTTCGTTAAGGTATGCACTGAATAGGACTGCTGATTTTGAGAGTGTTAGGGAAATCAAAGAGAAGCAATGCTATATAAGGTATGCAAAAGATCTCTACCTACGCTTTGGTTTCTGTGGTCTGTAATGTTTCCTTAATAGCTACGTCTATTTTCCTGCAGTTATGACTACAAGAGGGAATATCAGTTGGGGCTTGAAACCACAATCCTTGTTAAGAACTATACTGTAAGTTGATATCCTGAATTTCTTGAAATCTTTGTAGGACTAGTTATATGTACATGATTATTAATTTTGTTGCCAATTCTGGTTGAAATGGCTTTCCTGAATATAGAGGGACACAGGGCTCAAGTTCTGCTAATCCTTTAATGTGTTTCTTTTCATATGCTTTTCTGTAACCACATTAATAGTTCATGTGCCCTAATGAATGTATAATATGTAGTATGTTTTTATTAATATTATTATTTCTATTATTATTGTTATTATTGTTGTTGTGGTTATTATTATTATTATTATCCACTTAGACTTAAATACAACATTTCATGTATGCATGAGGTAGCTGTCATTAATATAATGTTTATGTTGATATCACTTATTGATTCAAACTCTCCAAATCAGCTTCCAGATGGAAGGGTCATTTAGACACAGAAAGGTTCCAGGCTCCTGAGGCTCTTTTCACTTCGGCAGGTACTTGGTACCCATTTTGGCTATTGTTTTCTAGTGTGCAAGCCACACACAGAGACATATAATTGTTTTGTTTTCTATCTCTTTAAAAAATTGCTCTATGGGAATGATTATGGCATAAAAAGGTTTTTTTTTTTAATGCATAACTTTAGTATTTTTATGCTTTTCCAGTGCAATTCTAGCTAAATTATTTAGTATGTAATTTGCTGGTATGTGATTGCCCGGCATTCCCCCTCCCCCTTCTTGCAGGAACTTATCAGTATTGATACATTCAGGAATGGCTGACATGGTATTTTGCTGCATTCAGGAAATGGATATTGACAACCGGATGATGGTATTGATACTCCATTTGAAGTCTGTATTCTTTAATATGTTTTTCTTGGAGTCATTAATTGGTGTTGGTTGGTTTTTGTAGCATTTCACAAGAAGCTCTGTATGTGTATATGAAACATAGTATCCAGTATAGGAACTCACTGTGTAATGTAAAAGTTTGTGAGTAATGAATCACACATTACAGCAATCCAGTTGTCAATATTTATCAAACGTACTATTTATCAATATTGAAACACATTATTGTTACCAATTTCTTGTTCTATTCATTGCGTGGCGATTATTTTGTGGTCAATTTGTTGATGTGTTATGATGTATTGGTTAAAAATGTTGGTCAAGTTGAAAATCAATCCTTCCCTATGCTACTACAGCTTTACAGAAACTCGTATGAATATGATTAAAAAAAACACTGGCTTTTCATTGATCGAAATGGTAGTGAGCCAGCTAAGCCATCCCACATAATTAAGTTTTTCTTCCGTTTTGCATAAACATAACAGAAGCTAACAACTAAGGACCTTTGAATGAACATACAAACGGGAAAAAATGGCACATAGTCCTGTTGCATTCCAAGTTCATTGATAAGACTCCTCTCAAGGTATACACTAGGAAGCGCTACAGGGGATTATATCCAATTGCTGACTCACAAGAAGGTACCGGAAATAAAGGGAGTGGAGGTCATTCGGTTAGTGCTAAATTGGTTGAGCATGTGGCTGACGTGGAATGAGAACCTTAGTCTGTTATATAACCGTGAGAATAGGAGGAGAAAAGAGGCCGGCAAATTGGGAGTTATTGGGAGAGAATCAGTGCCTCTATAATTGCACTGAAATTTGCTTGTAAAGAGTCTTTTTGATTTCTGTTAAGCATTTAGTATTTGAAGTTTGTAAGTGAATATTTCTTTGCTGTCATTAATATAAGAAAATTCAGGTTACTGGACCAAAAATCCACTGTTGTTGCGTTTTATTGGTGCTGAATGTTGATTAGTGGAACAGTTACTGGTTAGTCTAATGACAATGTCACCTATGAGAAATTTTCAGCATTTGCTTTAGTTTTGAAAACTCTTTTGGGTCCCTAACAAAAAATACGGTCTCCCACTTTAGTTCCTTACAAAAAAAATTAGTCAGTTGGTCTCTAACAAATTCAAAGGGGACCCATTTTAGTTCCCTTGAGGGACTAATATGGGTCTTTTTTAAAATTATGAGGGACCACGACTTCAACTAAATGGGTCCACTTTAAACTTGTTAGGGACCAACTGACTAATTTTTTTTTGTAAGGGACTACTGTGAGAACTATATTTTTTGTTAGGGACAAAAAAGATATTTACTCGTTTAATTTCACTTCAAAAATTAAAATAAAGAACAGAACAAAATACTCCGTTGTGTTCTGTTTGTGGCTCGAATGTGATCTTTCGCATGAAATATTATACAAAGCAAGAAATTAATGATTTGAGTTAAATTTAACTTTTTAAAATATTTCAATCGTCGTCATTAAAAATTTAGAATCGATTAGTGATCATAACCTGTCCTAACATTTAAAAGTGATTATTTATACTAATTATTTCCCCCTCTATTAATTTATGAGTGGCACTATACATTGCAAACCAGCATTTTACTGAATCTATTAAAAGCTTGTCTCTTCCAAATCAGTGTTCGATGGCGCTCACACGATCATTCAAAAGATTCACCAAACCCTTCTTCCCCAATCTTGTTCCGCTCTCAAAACCTTCATCAAGTTCAAATTTTGAACGTCAATATTCCATCCAACTCACCCAAAGCCCATCTGGGTCTCTTAAAAATCACACTTTCTCCTTTCATACATTAACTCAACCCAACCCAGATGCTGAAAGAATCTGCAAAATCTTATCCAACCGTCGTGATTGCAGTGTTGACGTCTCTCTCAGCGATGTTCCGGTGGAGATGTCGCCGGAGCTGGTCGTTGAGGTATTGAACAAGCTTAGCAATGCGGGTGTTCTCGCTCTTTCATTCTTCCGTTGGGCTGAGAAGCAAAAAGGGTTCAAGCACAGCACTGAGAGCTTCCATGCTTTGATTGAGGCACTGGGTAAGATCAGACAGTTCAAGATGATTTGGAATTTGGTGGATGACATGAAGCGTCGAAAGTTGCTGACTACTGACACTTTTGCCTTCATTGCTCGAAGGTATGCAAGAGTTAGGAAAGTCAAAGAAGCAGTGGAGGCGTTTGAGAAGATGGAACAGTATGGTTTGAAGCCTCAAGTTTCGGATTTCAATAGGTTGATTGATGTTCTTTGCAAGTCCAAACGTGTTGAGAAAGCACAACAGGTGTTTGACAAAATGAGGCACACAAGGTTGGTGCCTGATGTCAAGTCCTACACCATTTTTGGTGCCTGATGTCAAGTCCTACACCATTTTGTTAGAAGGGTGGAGTCAGCAGCAAAACTTGTTGAGGGTGAATGAGGTGTGTAGGGAGATGAAGGATGAGGGTTTTGAGCCTGATGTTGTTCCCTATGGTATAATCATCTGTAAAGAACCTTGGGATAGATCACCCCAAAAGCTAGCTCGAAGGGTGGGAGTACCCAAAGCCTTATAAACTCCACATTAGTTGCTCATACAACTAATGTAAGACTATATATCTCAACACGCCCCCTCACACGAGAGTCCATTGGTCTTGAAGAGTGGAAGATGCAACAGGCCCAGCCTACCTGTGCTAAGAAAGTCCACAAGAGAAAGTGGGCCTACCTGTGCTAAGAAAGTCCACAAGAGAAAGTGGGGGGCGGCGAAGCTCTGATAGGTCACCACCCAAAAACTAGCTCGAAGGGTAGGAGTGCCCAAAGCCTTATAAACTCCACATTAGTTGCTCATACAACCAATGTGGGACTATATATCTCAACATGTTAGAAATATATTGTAATTAGGGTTTCCTTATTTCTTATGTAATTAGGGTTTCTCTATTTCTTTTGTATTAGGTTTGGGCTTAGCCCATTAGAGTGTCTATATATTGTACATTCTTCATCATATCAATATATACATACAGTTTATTTCAAATGTTCCTCTCTTCTCTCTCGTTATTTAACATGGTATTAAGAGCCTAAGGAACTTTTAAAAAAAAAAATTCCGATGAACCCACTGTTCATCGTCTTTTAAATTTTATTTTTTTCCGGAATTGTCGCGCTGTCAGTTTCCCGTACGTTTTCTTCCGCGTTTAAAGCTTCTGTCTACGTCAACCACCACCGTCCGGTGGAGTTTTCCGGCGAACTGTATACCGACGTGCTCGTCTTGGAAGCACGAACTCAACGGCACCGACCACACCCTCAACGGACCTCTCACGCGCCCTTACGCGCGCGTGCAAGATCTAGTCTTCTCCTCCACCAAGGCGGCGCGTGGGACTTCCTCTCCGGCCGCGACTGGTTGCGTTCTCTTCGTCTCCCTGTGACGGTTCTGGATCTGGTACTGGTTCTGTGTTTGGACTTCGTTTTGTGTTGACGTCAGATCCCTCTTCTACCGGTTAGTTGTGTGATCTTTCCTTTTTTGATTATTTTTTTCTCTTAATTATGGACCCTCCTGTCTCTAATGACTCTGGTACTCCAGCTGAGAAAAAGTCGGACTCTGCTATTTTTTTAAATTATATCCTTGCTCCGTTGAGTGTGGATAAGTTGGATGGTTCCAACTATGATACTTGGTCTTCCGATCTGCGACTTTGGTTGGATGGACAGAATTATACATCCCATCTCACCACTAAGGCTGAATCTGTGGCGGAAAAGGAGCGCACACGGTGGAAAATGATTGATGCTCAGCTGTGTAGCCTCATTAAAGCTACTCTTCATCCGTCTATCAAGCAGATTTTTCGACCTGCTGTTACTTGTGAAGCTATTTGGAGTCAGGCAAAAGCATTTGTGACTTGGTGGTCTGAGAAACAAACATCAGGTCCTACTGCATCCATTGCTCCCACTGGTAATTCTGGTAATTCTTTTGCTGGCATATCTCAGTTGCACTTTATTGGCCCTTGGACTCTAGATTCTGGGGCTTCTGATCACATTTCTGGTAATAAGTCCTTATTCACTTTCCTTTGTACTATTGGTTCTTTTCCCACTATTACTATGGCCAATGGGTCTCTGGTTCAATCAAGGGGGATTGGCACGGTTCTTATTTTACCTAATTTATCTCTGGATCATGTTCTATATGTTCCTGATTCTCCTTTTAACTTGCTTTCTGTTAGTCGGTTGACCAAATTCATTGACTGTGTTGTTTCTTTTACTAAAACCTCTGTCATCTTTCAGGATCGGAGTTCGGGGAAGGAGATTACCAAAGGATGTGAGTCTCAGGGCCTCTATGAATTAGTTCCCTCTTCTTCAGCCTACTCCACTGTGGATTCTCCTCTTACTATCCATGCTCATCTGGGCCATCCTAGTCTTGCAAAGCTTCAGAAGATGGTTCCCCATTTATCATCTCTTTCTACTTTAAATTGTGAGTCTTGTCAGTTTGGGAAACATACTCGTATTGATGTTTGGGGACCAAGTCGTCATTCTTCTACTTTGGGTTTTAAGTACTTTGTTACTTTTATTGATGATTATTCCAGATGTACTTGGTTATTTTTAATGAAAAAGCAGTCTGAGTTGTTTTCTATTTTTCAGTTATTTTATAATGAAATAAAAACTCAATTTGGTATTCCTATTCGTACTTTTCGTAGTGATAATGCATGAGAGTACTTATCTAATCAATTTCAACAATTCTTTTCATCTCATGGCATTCTTCATCAAACATCTTGCCCTCATACACCTCAACAAAATGGTGTAGCTGAGCGCAAGAATCGCCATCTGGTTGAAACCACTCGTGCATTGTTAATTGATGGTAATGTTCCATACACATTCTGGAGTGATGCTATACTTACTGCATGCTATCTCATTAATCGCATGCCATCATCTATTCTCAATCATAATGTACCTCACTCTATTTTATTTCCCCATCAAGCTTTATATCCTTTAACTCCATATGTGTTTGGTTCTACGTGTTTTGTTCATCATCTTGGTCCAGGTTTGGATAAATTAGCTCCCAAGTCTCATAAATGTGTTTTTATGGGTTATCCTCGGTCTCAGAAGGGTTACCGTTGCTACTCTCCCACTTTACGTCGATACTTTATCTCGGCGGATGTCTCCTTTTTTAAATCAGTTCCCTTTTTTGGATCCTCTACTACTCCTGTGGATACTGATTTTGTACAGTCGTCCTTCCCAGGTGACCTTCTTTACCTTCCGTCTTTACCCGTCCATGTTTTCGACTCTCCTTCCATCACCTCTTCTGCTGATGAGATCGAGCATAGTTCGTTAGATGTATTTGTGAACTCACATTCAACTGCATCTCCTCCCACGACTTCGGTCCCACCTTCGGATAGTGACCTTCTCATTGCTCTTCGTAAGAGTACTCGTGATACTCTCCCTCCGGCCAGGTATACAATCAATATTAGTTATCATCGTTTTTCTCCTTCATATTTTGCTTGCCTTTCCTCTTTGTCCTCTATATCTGTTCCTAAGACCACAGGTGATGCACTTTCACATTCGGGATGGAGACAAGCTATGATTGATGAAATGAGTGCTCTTCATCATAATGGCACATGGGACCTGGTGCCTCTTCCTTCTGGAAAATCTGTGGTTGGTTGCAGATGAATTTATGCTGTTAAGGTTGGACCTGATGGTCAAGTGGATCGTCTTAAAGCTCGCTTGGTGGCGAAGGGTTTCACTCAGGTCTTTGGCTTGGATTTTATTGATACTTTTTCTCCTGTGGTGAAAATGTCTACTGTTCGCCTTTTTATAGCCATGGCTGCTATTAGCCATTGGCCTCTCTACCAACTGGATATCAAGAATGCTTTTCTTCATGGTGATCTTGAGGAAGAAATTTATATGGAGCAACCTCCTGGATTTGTTGCTCAGGGGGAGACAGGTCTTGTTTGTCGTCTTCGTAAGTCTCTCTATGGCCTCAAACAATCTCCAAGAGCTTGGTTTGGTAAATTTAGCAGTGTTGTTCAACAATTTGGCATGACTCGGAGTGCAGCTGATCATTCTCTCTTTTATCGTCATTCTGCTTCTGGATTTATTTATCTGGTGGTATATGTGGATGATATTGTCATCACATGCAGTGATCAGCATGGGATCACTCGATTGAAACAACACTTATGTCATCATTTTCAGACTAAGGATCTTGGGAAACTTCGATACTTCTTAGGAATTGAGGTGGCCCAATCTAAAGCTGGTGTTGTGATATCTCAGAGGAAATATGCTCTGGATATTCTTGAAGAAACTGCTCTGTTAAATTCAAAGTCTGTTGATACTCCTATAGATCCAAGTATTAAGCTTCTACCAAATCAGGGGAAGCCCTTTTCAGATCCTGAGCAGTATAGAAGATTGGTTGGAAAATTGAACTACCTCACAGTCACTCGGCCTGATATTTCCTTTGCAGTTAGTGTTGTCAGTCAATTTCTCAATTCTCCATATCAAGAACATTGGAATACAGTTATTCGTATTCTTAAGTATATCAAGGCATCTCCAGGGAAAGGCCTTGAATATGAAGATAAAGGTCATGATAAAGTGGTTGGGTATTGTGATGTTGATTGGGCTGGTTGTCCAACTGATAAGAGATCTACTTCTGGGTATTGTGTCTTTGTTGGAGGCAACTTGATTTCCTGGAAAAGTAAGAAACAAAGCGTAGTTTCCAGATCAAGTGCTGAAGCAGAATACCGCTCTATGGCGACTACTACTTGCGAGATCATCTGGCTTAAACAGCTTCTCAGAGAACTTAAGTTCAGAGACACTGGACAGGCAACTCTCATTTGTGATAATCAAGCAGCTCTACACATTTCATCAAATCCAGTGTTTCATGAAAGAACCAAGCATATAGAAATAGATTGCCACTTTGTTCGAGAAAGGGTTCTTGCTGGTGAAATTAAAACTAGTTTTGTACCCTCTAATGAGCAATTAGCAGATGTGTTTACAAAATCTTTGAGGGGCCCTCGAATAGAGTTTATATGTAACAAGCTTGGTGCATATGACCTATACGCTCCAGCTTGAGGGGGAATGTTAGAAATATATTGTAATTAGGGTTTCCTTATTTCTTATGTAATTAGGGTTTCCTTATTTCTTTTGTATTAGGTTTGGACTTAGTCCATTAGAGTGTCTATATATTGTACATTCTTCATCATATTAATATATACATACAGTTTATTTCAAATGTTCCTCTCTTCTCTCTCGTTATTTAACATCATCAATGCTTATTGTAAGGTTAAAAAATATGATGAGGCCATTGGGTTCTATCATGAGTTGCAAGCAAGGAACATGAGGCCTAGTCCCCATATATATTGTACTTTGATTAATGGTTTGGGTTCTGATAAGAGATTGGATGAAGCTCTAGAGTTCTTTGAAAAATCCAAGGCTAGTGGTTTTGCTCCAGAAACACTTACTTATAATGCTCTTGTTGGGGCATAGTGCTGGTCAATGCAAATGGATGATGCGTATCGGGTGGTTGGTGAGATGAAAACATGTGGGATTGGTCCAAATTCTCGAACATATGACATAATTCTACATCACCTGATAAAGGCTCGAAGAACTAAAGAAGCTTACTCGGTTTTCCAGAGAATGAGTAGTGAGTTGAGGTGTGAGCCAATTGTAAGCACGTATGAGATAATGGTGAGGATGTTTTGTAATGAAGGGCGATTGGATATGGCAATGGCAGTTTGGGATCAGATGAAAGCCAAGGAAATCCTTCCTGGAATGCATATGTTCTCCAGGTTAATCAGTGACTTGTGCCATGAAAGTAAGTTGCATGAAGCTTGTAAATACTTTCAACAGATGTTGGATGTGGGCATTCGACCACCTGCCCAAATGTTTAGTACCTTTAAGCAAGCTCTAATTGATGAGGGGATGGAGAATACTGCGATATATTTCGCTCTGAAAATTGATAAACTGAGGAAAACTCCATTAATTGCTTGATACATTGTATATATGATATATCCCATGGGTAATTCATATGGGATACTCATGGTCCACGTAACCATGTGCATATCTAAACTATCCATTGAGTCTTTATTAGGAGGCATATTTATAGGCCATTACAGCTTTAGTGGGTACTTAAACCCTTCCTATAACTTACGGGAAGGAGGTTGCTCCTGCAAGTGAAGGAAGCTTTAGAGGTCACTTTTCTACATTTGACCTACTACCTTCAACTTTTTTATTATTATTATTATCTTTAAGGGCATCCATCATTAGATTCTCTCTGTTTAATTCTACCAAGCCATGTTCTCTGAGGCCTTGAAAGTTGTATCATCAAGTCATCAACTCTTTGTTAATAAACGGTTTAAGTATCTATTTTTGTCTTTCTTTTTGCTTGAGTCGTGTTAGTCTTATATTTGTGTAAAAATAGGAGGTTTTACATCAAATTATAAACATTGATTTGTTTACATTTAATGATTTTAATATATAATAAATCATATTGTTAGATATAAATTAGATTTACGGTCAAGATTAAGTGTATAATTTACATCGATATAAAAAAACTTAACCCATCTATTACATTATACAATATAAAAATTATTGCAAGATATTTTTCCTAAATTTTAATTTTTTAAATTCTTTTAAATTATGATTTTTCCCACTTTTCATTTCGTCCATTTTTTTTTCTTAATGTAGAATTTTTTAAGAAAAAGTTTGTCATTCTAAAGATACAACTTTGTATCATTTTAAATAAAATGATTGTGTTTTGATATATATTTGTTAGTTTTTTATATTTTCGCTCCTCCACAAAATTAAATAGAGAAAAAGAAAATATCTCGGAAAAGAAATAATATAATAAACCAACAAATATATACAAAACATGTTTTTTTTTTGCTTAAAATGACACAAAACCAGTGTTTAAAAACTCGGCCCGGCCATCGACCCGATCGAGGTCAGGGGTCACGGGTTCAACCGCGGGTTACAGGATCACTACGCTGACCCGATTTTATATATTAAAAAAATATAAATATATATCCCATATGAAAATATTAAAAAACAAATTATCAATCATCAAAGATTCAAAATATACTTAATATAATTCACCAATTACAACCACAAGTCAATATTACACAACCTAATAAATTAAGATATCAAAGTACAAAACTCATATTCTAATGGGGTCACTACGCTGACCCAGTTCTGCTTCTTTTGAGAAGATCCCTGACAAAGGAAAATTTTAAAGGAAGTAAGAGTGAGTTTTTGTTTTTCATCGACGACCGTAAATATTTCATTTGAGTAGGTAAAATTCTTACTTCTTCTAGAAGATTCACGATAGCGAGTTGAAGATTGAAGATGTCTAAATCGCTGGAAGAGAAGAAAACGATTAGATTTATGTTTGTAAGCATTTTTATTTTATTTGTTTTAATAAAACGACGCTGTTTCATGTAATTTTAAAAAACAAAAAAGATGTCTACCTCTTTGGCATGGCCCCTCTAACCCGAGAGTCACTGAAACCCGGCTGGGTTGGATTTTGGGGGTCGGAGGGGTCGATGTGCATATAGGGTCCAACTTGTGACCCCAACCCTCAGAAGGAAGGGGTCATGGTTGACCCGGGTCAACTCGGAGGTGGGGCGGGGTTTTAAAACACTGCACAAAACAACCTTTAAAATAACAAACGTTTTTCTCTTCTTCTTCTTTTTTAATTTTTCCCATTTATATTTTTCTTTAATTTTTTAACTTTTAATTTTATTTTTTTGAAAAAAAATGGCAACCAAAGTATACTTTTTTAATAAATTAACAAAATACATATTTTCTTCCATATA
Source organism: Gastrolobium bilobum (assembly GCF_033153095.1). NCBI lineage: Eukaryota > Viridiplantae > Streptophyta > Magnoliopsida > Fabales > Fabaceae > Gastrolobium > Gastrolobium bilobum. Next base: position 46,525 of record NW_026897668.1, on the reverse strand, counting down.
TTAATCATAAACAGAGAAAAAAAATATGAATTAATGAAATTTCATTTAAATACAATTCTTTTACGTATCTATAAATTCTATTTTGTAATCTTAACCTTGTAAATTTTTAATGATAAAAATATTTTAATAATATTATAATTTTACTGAATTGTTATATATTTTATTGATAACATATTTTTTTATTTATACAAGTAGTATCAGTATAAAATGTATTTAAATTTATATGAATATATAGAAGATAATATAGTAAACAAAAATCTTACTTACTACTTGATGTCTAAAAGGAAAAAGTTGTCAAATTATAATTGGGGATGAATTTTCTTATGTTGCAGTTGATGACACCATTTTCCAGCAGGTACAAACGTATGCGGGTCCCATCATTTATTATTAAAGAAAATAAAAAACAAAAAACTCAAAAATCAATCTCTCTCTGCAGGAATTACTGTTTACATTCTTGCGGATGGAGAATAGTATTTCCGATTATAATTACATATGAATTAGAAAACTATTTTGTAAAAAAAAAAAAAAGTTATAAAAGTTTTAAATGTCTTAAAAAATTTACTTAACAAGTTAAAAGCAGAACATCTAAATATTATTAAAAACGAAGGAGGTAGAAGAGATAGTTAGTCTACTTTTCAATTTCTTTTGTTTAAACTAAGTTAAAATATGTCTTATCTAATAAACAAAGAGATAATCATGTTAACAAAGTTAAAAACGAAATTTTCATTAAAACACAATTTAGTTTAAAAATACGTCTTAAAAAAAATTGACTATCTGGTTTGTATAAGAGTTGATAACAATAATAATAACTTGGTCTGATAAAAAAAAATGGCCGAAATTTTCCCCCGAAATAAGTCGTTGTTACTATCAACTTGTCAATAAATAAGTAACAATGGTTCGGTTTTGATTTATCTAAAAATTGTCTATAAATATTTAAAAAAATTAATGAGTTTTATTTGTACTGTTGGAATCTATAAGCCCACTATGTTCTCTTTGGGGATGATGTCACTATATGGATGATACCTCTAGCTAAGGTAAAGATCAGGCTAGAAGGTACTGTTCCAAGTATAAAGCAAGCTAATAACAATGGAAGATTGGTGTGAGAGTATGTGACTTAATAGCAATGGGCATAATAACGATACATAAGATGCCCCTTTGGTGTGCCAAAGAGAGCTATTTATAAGGAGGTCGTATGAGCCTCCTACGGGTTGGTGAGGAAGGGGTAAACCCTTCTTGGGATCTGCTCATGTTAGCAGATGTTGTTGGGCGTGACAGGCACTGCTATGATAGCAGCGATGCACCTGGCGGTGTCAGCCTATGTCAAAGGGGCAGTTCCCTTTTATGGCATCTGGGGCGACTTCCTTTGGGGGTTGGGGTTCCGAGATGGGACATTTTGATGTCTCCTCTAGGGAGTGTCGTCTCATTGGGAGTTGGGGAGGGTTGCTAGTTGGTAGGGCTGATGTGGATGGGGAGTTACGATTGGGCTGGCGCCTTTGGGCCACTGCTGTTGGGCCATCCAGAACAGGAGCCCCCCAGCTTGGTAGCAAGTGTAAGTTGGTGTCAAGATAAGAAGGGTTCAGGTGACGCCTCACTGGCGGTCTGCATGGTTGCCAAAAAGGTGAAAAGGGTTTGGGCGTCACCTAAGTGGCTGACGCCCAGGTAAAGGGTTTGGGCGTCACCTGAGTGGCTGACGCCCAGGTAAAGGGTTTGGGCGTCACCTGAGTGATGTAGGAGTAGCACCCAATATCTTAGCGACTTAGTGTTTGGGGCTCCCCACCTATTTCCTTCCTCTGGCGGCCGCGTAGTCTTGCAGGGGGTATTTTGGGTCTTTCGTCCTTCTGACACGAAAGGTGTCTCTTCGGTTTTCGAGGGGTAGTAATGATGGTTTCTTCCATCATTGCAAATAACTGCAGAACTCAATCGTCATGAGGCACGACGCATTAATGCAACGTGAAAGGTGTCTTGTCCCCCCATAATTACCATCATGCCCCTTATCACAACCGCCTATTGTCTGACGGTTATGTCATCCTACGGTCGAAATGGTGAGGTCCTACACGTGTACGCCACCTTGATCTCCTTAATCCTTTTAAAAGGAGGTTCGTCCCCTCTTGATGACCTTCTTCTCATTACCTCAAGATCTTCGTGTTTCTACATTCTTCATTTATGCTTTTCCTTCTTTGTGATAATGCTCGTGCCGGTCCTCATTTCTTCACTGTTTGCATTATCTCAGGTACAGTGTTTTTGGCTTGTAGCTTTGATATTCCTTTGTACTTCTTTTAGTTTTCGCTTCTTCTCCTTTTTCTGGTGATGGTTAAGATAACGGATGTGCCTGGGTTGTTCTTGCCGGAGTTAGAGGTTGAAGTTAAGGAGGAGGAATTCGATGAAGCCTTCGACACGCTCGAAGGCTGTTCAGTAGGGTCGGTTATGTAGGAATATCTTGCTAAGCATGGTGGGGAAGGCAGTAGCTTTCCCTCATATCGTTCCTTAGTTCCTGGGGTTGAGTCGTTGCCCCATGGTAGGATTCCTTAGCTTCTTGGTTTTACTGAAGAAGAGATTCAAAATCTCCTGCCGGAAAGGGCTTTAGGACCGGTGCTTCCATATTTGGGTGAGGCGTCTGGCTCTCGTATTTGTAGTGAGCATCAGGTGTTGTGTGGTGGGACCGCTTCTGGGTCTGGTAGGCGTCAGTCTGCGAGTTCCAGAAGGAGACGGTCAGGCAGTTCTAGTGAAGGGCTTAGGCCTCACCCTTCTTGAAGGAGTCATTCAAGGTCTTCTAATCGTACTGGCGATCAGAGGAGAGGCTTGCGTCGTCATATTTCGCGACGCTCTGCTCTTGGAGTAGGGCGACTTGTTCGGCCTTTGTCTTCTATTAACCGAGATCCGCAAAATCTTCCCTTAGAGTATTATTACAAGCCTCGCTCTTTAGGGGAAACCCATCCGACTGTTGACTCTTTTGTCGCCTTGAGTACATCGCGTGGCTATATTCCCAACATTTTCAGTCCTTCCACCGCTGTAAATATGACGAATCTACAGACAACTGACTAGGTAGATACCACCCAGAGGATTGACGACTTGTGAACTATAGCGTGTGGGATGCCATATATGAAGACATGGGGCTTTATAAGATACCGCCTGCGTGGTGGCCTTCTTCTTTAAGCTATTCAGATTTTTACTCTTCGAGCTCTTCAGAAACCTATGATTCTTATGGTAAGTTGTTTGTGCTTAAGCTATTTTGATTTAGTTGTCGGTAAAAAGGGGGGTGTCGGTGATCACAGGAGTGGGAGTTGAAGTTAGGTGTCGGTGTTATGCAGGTTTGAAGTTTTCCCCCATTGTTGACCTTCTTGGCGTTGGGCGATTGATTGTGTGCTTGTCGCTCCCAGGTAGAATATATGCCAGTATTTTGGATGGGTGTACTCTGTGTGGTTGTTCTTCTACTGCTTTCAGGTGTCGCCTTCATTGAAAAAGCTTGGTTGGGTTTCATTAAAGGCGGGCAGCGGATTGGGATCTATATTTGCCCAGTACGCCAACTCATATAAGAATTGGAGGCATACTTTCTTCTGGATCGAACCAGTGCTTGGCGAGGGGGAACTACCTTTTTTCCTTGACCGGGCGAGTGGGGATAGTCGATTTCTACTATACTGGACCAAAGCCCATTATGAGACGCCTGCCAGTCAGTATTCGTTTTCGTGGGGAGCCTTGTCTCTTGAAGAGGCACTGGTAGTGGATTGGTTTGTGGAGGTAAAGGGGGGCCTTGACCGGTGGCCTTCGAAGAAAGTGTTGTGTCACGGAGGTGTGGCGATGTTTTGTACCGTTTGCAACTATGTAGTGATTATTAACTGTCTTTACTAACACTTGTCTTTCTTGTCTTGCAGTTGAAAGCTTGTCGATGAAGATGCTGAGACTTGCACGTGAGGCGGCTGCCAAGCTCAAAGCCTCTAAAGGCGTGGTTACTCAAGTGAACCCAAACCTCGCCTCGAAGAAGAAAGATGTGGACAAAGGCAAGAAGAAAGAAATCCACCATAAAAAGAAGAAAATCCAGTCTGCTGCGGATATTCCTGTTGGCGAGTTGGAGAGGAGGGCGACTGGCCCTATAATTAAAGAGCCCACGAACGTGGTGGGATGTTCGTCGGCAAGTGAGTCGACTTTGGGGTCAGGGTCGCCTGCTCGTGGAGGTTCAGGTTTGAAACGGTGGGCAGATGAAAGCTTAACCCCGCCAAGGGGCTCCAAGATGTCGCGCCAAGAACCGTCGGAGTGCAGGCAGTTTACTGAGGACTTAAGCGACTGTGAAATGATGGTAGACAGTGCTTTTGATGGCGGAGAGCCTCGTGCCACAGCTGGCGCACAGGATTCTCCTGCTCTTCCTGCTTAGATCCCAGTTGCCAGGGCCCTCAAATTGTCAGAGAGGGACCTTGACTCTGGATTTTCTAACATTGGGCGTCCTAAGATGGTGGTGCCAGAGCGACTCGATCGCCAAGAATTCATGAATTGCACGCAAGTGGTAATTGGCCGTATCTTGGGAATGCAAGATATCGCCTTTGCAATTGACAGCCGCTGCTCCTCCCAGGATGATCGCCTTGATGAGATGGGGCGCAAGGTAGATGACCGTACTGCTGATGTTGGGCACCTTGGTAAGGAGGTTGCTGACAAAAAGGCAGCGAACTAGTCTTTGTCCACACGACTGAAAAAGGCGGAAGGAGAGGTTGAACGCCTAACCTCCAACAAAGATGACCTGACAAAGTCGTTGGAAGAGTCCAGGAAGGAGAAGAACGGTCTCCAATCTGAAAAGGCCCAACTGTCAGCTGACTGATTTGCTGCGCATGGGAACCTCCACGCCACACAGGAGGACTTTACAAAGCAACTGGGCGGGTCAAAAAATTGGAGGAAGCCTTAGCGAGCCTTATGTACGACTCTTTTAACAACGCACTCCAGCAACTTTCCATTCGGCATCCTGAGCTTGACTTGACCGGTTTCAGCCCAGACTACGAGGTGGAAGACAACAAGATAGTTGAGCGCCTAGTGGGTGGCGGGGTGAAGGTAATTGAGGAGGGCCCTGAGACTAACGAAGATGAAGGTTCACCAGAAACCCTTCCAACTAGTGACGCCACCGGTGATGATAATCCTAAAGAGGATGAAGCTGGGAATGACTTGCCGACCTGACCTGCTGACGTAACTTTGGGTGGCCCAGACATGGCGAATGGGGGTGGCGTTGCTGAAGCGGGCGTGACCGGTCAGGCCCTAGAGATTGCTGAGGAGGGTGCGACTGAACAGGCCCCGGAAGCTACTGAAGAGGCCGTCACATCTGAAGGTCGTCAACTTTAAGTTGTAGGTTTAGATATAGTTTTGCACGGTTGGTGTGTCAACCGGTAGCTTTCGTCTTTTTGCCGTGGTTGGTGTACCAACCGCGAACTTGTATTTTTTATCCATCAATGAATTTTGTTTTTCGCTTTCTGTCTAACCTTTCTTTAATTGATGAACTCTCCTTTTGGTTGGGCGTTTAGCTGGGGGTGAGAACCGTCCCAGTCCAACTGTGGCGAGGGTGAGAACCATTTCGTTAGTTGGGCGTTGGCTGGGGGTGAGAACCGTCCCAGTCCAACTGAGGCGGGAGTAAGAACCATCCTGTTAGTTGGGCGTTGGCTGGGGGTGAGAACCGTCCCAGTCCAACCGTGGCAGGGGTGAGAACCACCCGTTAGTTGGGCGTTGGCTGGGGGTGAGAATCGTCCCAGTCCAACTGTGGCAGGGGTGAGAACCATCCCGTTAGTTGGGCGTTGGCTGGGGAAGAGAATCATCCCAGTCCAACTATGGCGGGGTTGAGAACCATCCAATTATTGGGCGGTTGTCCTGTATCCCCACAGGACGCTCTCGAGATTGTCAACCCACACCCCTTTTTGTGCTTCCAATTTTCTCTTGATTCCTTTAGGCAGCATCTTGTTGGCCGACTCCACTAAGCCATTGGACTGAGGATGTTCTACTGCGGCAAAATGATGTCAGATCTGCAAACTTCTCATCAATTCACGGAACTTGGCGTCAGTGAATTGGGTGCTATTGTTAGTAATGACTTCTCCGGGGATGCCAAAAGGGTAGACAATGTTTCTCCAAAAGAACTTCCTCGTTTTGTGCGATGTAATAGTGGCTAAGGGTTCAGCCTCAACCCACTTAGTAAAGTAGTCAATGGCCACAATCAGCCATTGGATCCGGCCAACCGCCATGGGGAAAGAACCAAGGATGTCGATTCCCCATTTGTAGAAGGGTCATGGCGAGGTGATTGACTCTACTCTTCTGGCGGAGCTCTGTGTACGTCGGCGAACCTCTGGCACTTTTCACATTTTCTGACGTGCTCCTGGGTGTCGCGTTCCATGGTTGGCCAATAAAAACCAGCTCTTAGTGCCTTATTTGCTAACGAATGTGTGGTGACCGTTGATTTCTTCGTGGATTTCTTCCAACACATATATGACGTCATTGGGGCTAAGACAATTTAGGAGTGGGGTTGAGAGTCCTCTCTTATATAGCCGCCCTTGCATCATGCAGAAATGGGCACTTCTGCGTATTACTTTCCTCACCTCCTTCTGATCAGGAGGTAGTGCTCCTTCCGACAAGTAGTTGACAATGGGCGTGATCCAGGTCTCTTCGGCGACCGCGTCTGAAATGTTCATGACTATGCATGGGTTAGGCAAAATGTGCTGGATCATAGAACGATTGTTACCTGGGCTTTTAGTGCTTGCTAATTTGGCGAGGATATCTGCCCGGGTATTTTCAGCTCGCCTGATGTGCTCAACCTCGACGCCTTCAAAGGTTTGTATCAGCTCTTTGACCTTCTCTAAGTACTTGGAATCAATGGTCCTTTGGCTTGATACTCGCCTGAGATCTGAAATGTCACCAACTGTGAGTCACTGAAGACTTTGAGGCGTTGGGCTCCCATTTCATTTGCTTGAATTAGGCCAGCTATCATGGCCTCATATTCTTCCTGGTTATTGGTGGTATTGAAGTCGAAGGACAAGGAATGCTCGACAGCTACCCCGTCTGGGTTTTCAACTATCATTCCAGCCACTGAGCCTTTGGTGTTTGACGAACCATCGACATATAACTTCCATATCTCCAGTTGGGACGTTTCGGCGGCTTTGCCGTTGGGCGAGGCACTGTGTGTCATTTCAGCTATGAAGTCTGTAAGGGCTTGAGCCTTAATGGCGGTTCTTGGCTCATAATGGATCTGGTATTCCGACAGCTCAATTGCCCAAGACATCATTCTTCCGGCGAGGTCAGGCTTGTGTAACACTTGGCGGATTGGTTGATTGGTTCTGACCGTAATGAAGTGGGACTGGAAATACGGCCTCAGCCTTCGTGCCGCGAAGATGAGCGTAAGAGCAACCTTTTCAACTTGCTGATACCGCAACTCAGCCCCTTGCAACACTTTGCTAATGAAGTAAATAGGCTTTTGCCCTTCCCCTTTTGGTTCTCTGACCAAAGCCGCGCTGATGGCCTCAGCGCCTACGGCGAGGTATAAGTACATAGTTTCGCCACTGTCTGGTTTGGTGAGGACCGGCGGGCAAGACATGGCTCTTTTGAACTCCTGGAAAGCTCTTTCACATTCATCGGACCATTGAAAAGACGTACCTTTTTTAAGTAGACCAAACAAGGGGAGTGATTTATGTGCAGAATTTTCCAGGAACCGGGTTAAGGCCACTAGTCTCCCAGTCAGCTGCTGAACCTCCTTGACTGTTTGTAGGCTTTGCATTTTAATGACCGCTTTGCACTTATCGGGGTTGACCTCTATGCCTCTCTCGGTCAGCATGAAGCCTAGGAACTTTCCATCCGGTACGCCAAAGGCACACTTACTCGGGTTGAACCGCATGTTGTACTTTCGCAACCTATCGAACACGCCCTGAGGATGCACCAGGTGTTGTTCTGGTGTTTGCAACTTGGCGATCATATCATCTATGTAAACTTCATCGCTGTTGCCAATCACTTTGTTCAAGTCGGTGTAATCGACGCACATCCTCCACGCCCCGCTGGGCTTTTTAACCAACACCGGGTTGGAGAGCCAGGTTGTATACTTAACTTTCTTAATGAAGCCAGCATCATGGAGCCTCTTTACTTCTTCATCAATCACCTTCTGGCGATCCAGGCCGAACTTTCTTTTCTTCTGTGAGACAGGCTTTGCTTTGGGGTCCACGGACAATCGGTGGCAACACACTTCAGGATTTATGCCTGGCATATCAGATGGTTTCCAAGCGAAGAGATCTCTATTACCTCGTAGCAGTTCGATCAGCCTGCTTTTAAGTTTTGGGGCAATGGTCGCCCCGATGGTAGTTGTCTGCATTGCCCAAAATGATATGCTCTAACACTCCATCAGGCGTGGGCCTGGAATGTTCCACTCTGGGGTCGTCACGAGCGTCGAACTCTACAAGAAAACATTGGTCAAGATCCTTACTATTCCTGCTAGGATTTTCTTCAATTACCTGAGTTGTTATCGATTGGGGCGCTGGTTGGTCTTTGAAGGTGACCCTGGTTGCCGGTTTCAAAGATATATTATAACAACTCCTGGCTACCATTTGGTCCCCTCTTACTGTTGCGACCTTATTGTCCTTAGCCATGAACTTCATTTCCAGATGCGGGTGAGATATGCTTGCCTCAAACGCGGCAAACATCCTCCTTCCGAGGATAGCGTTGTATGCTGATGGGGAGTCAAGAACTAGAAATTGGATATCAGCGGACCGCGAAGTAGGAGGCACTCCCATTGATAAGCGTAGACTTATCATGCCGAGGGGCTTGGTGACTGTAGCATTGAATCCTGACAGTTCACCAACAACAGGAGTTAAATCTTTAACAGTAAATCCTAATGCCCTGAAACAAGGTAAAAATAAGATGTCAGAAGAGCTGCCATGATCAACAAACACGCGATTAACGCCAAAGTTAGCTATTATTGCTTGGATGACCAAGAGGTCATCATGTCTAGGCAGGACGTCGCCCAAATCGTTGTTGTCCCATACGATTTTAGGCTTGGCATGATCGGTACTGGCTTTGGCTTTGCTGATGACTTTACCACACACCGCCAAACATTGTTTCAAATGTTTCTTTCTGGCGTTAGCTGTTTCGCCACCACCACTTAGTCCACCTGCAATCATGTTTATTATTCCGTGTTTGATAATTGCAGGGTCTTCTTCACGTTCTTGACACCCCTCATTATTGTTTGGGCCCTGCGGCCTCTTGGGGAGTTCTCCCTTCGGTTATGCTCACGGCGAGGCCCGTAGCCAGTTTGGCTGGTTCTTCTCCTTTCTGGTGACCTGCTACGTTCACGGCGGCGCCTTCCATTACCCGCATCGCGCCCCAAATTATTGAACTGCCTTTGGGCTCTTCCCTTGATTAGCTCGTCGATCTCATCATTGAGGGATATGCACTCTTCCGTGCTATGGCCATTGCTCCGGTGGAACTTGCAGTACACGGTGACTTCTCTAGCTGGTGGTTGGTACTGTGGGTTACTGTTGTGCTCTTTGTACTCAGTTTGTAGGACGCTGTGAGATTGGCGTCTTTGGGTATCACGCCCGATAGGGCGACTAGAATACTTGGAGGATTTGTGACTTTTCCTCTCTTCTTCAACTGCCTCTTTTTTGCTAGCTTTCTTCTATCGATTTTGAGAGTCGTCGGCTCTACTCCCTTTATACTCTTCAATTCTCATAAACTATTGAGCTTTCTTCTTGACACTTTCTAGGTCGGTAATCTCGTGGCGGGCGAGCTCGTATGCAAACGCCCCTTGTCTCAGGCCTGACAAAAGTATGTGCACCTGCACTTTAGGGTCTAAACCCTGCACCTGAAGAGCCTCTTTGTCGAAGCGGTCCAAGAAAAACCTGAGGGGTTCCCCAGATTGCTGGCGAATATTTTCAAGTGCATGTACAGACTTGGGCACCGGGAGGCTAGTAGCGAAATGGGTCTGGAATTTGCACGCTAGATCATCCCAGGAAGCTATAATCCCTGTTGGCAAAGTAGTGTACCATGTCAAAGCTCTCCCGCCTAAGAGTGTAGGAAAGGTCTTGCACATAAGGAGATCTGTCTCGGCGTGGAGGGTCATTGCTACCTCAAATTTCTGGATCCACTCAAAAGGATCGGTGTCTTCGACACACGTGGTGATGTTTGACGGCCCTTTAAAACCAAGGGGTATGGGTGTTAAGCATAGGCTATCGGTCAAGGGTTTATTGCGTCCTGAGGTATTAGCGGGTGTTACTCGTAAGTTTGGGTTACGAGCCTGCAAGTCTGGTGGTGGGCGAGGTATTTGGGGGGCCTCAACAGAGTATGAGAGAGCTGGGGCATGATGGGCGCCAAATTGCGGCTGGCCGGGGATTGCAACTGACCCTTCGGGTTGCGGAATGATTGCATTATGGGGGTGTATTGGGTAACTGTGGAAAGGAAGACCTGTTGGGAAAGGTTGAGGGAAAGGGGCAGCAACGTTATAAGTGTAAGGTCCAGGGGGGAATGAGGCGACCATGGGAACTCGATGATCATTGTATATTGCCACCGGCTGACTTCGGGCCGGTTGTGGACGATGGGCAAGTGGGATGGCTTGTGGAACAGCCGTGGGGAGTGGCATTTCGAAATGAACTCCCGGCGGTGGGGGTTGATTTGGGATTAAGTTTTCTCCTTGCATTTCATGTATGGCGATGCAGCGATTGAACTGTGCCATTCTAACGTCGGCTGCTGGTAATTGTGGGCCACCAAATTGTAGCACCGGGGGGAGAGCCTCGCCAGCTGCTCGCTCAGCTAGGGCTGAATGCATGAACGGCGGGGAGTTGGAACGTACTGTTTGCACGTGACCGTCCGGGGTGACGACCCTAGCTGGTTCTGCTCTTCTTGTCGTGACAACCATGTTTAGTTATCAGAGTGTGAAATGCGTCTGGTGGATCTTTGGTAGGAGAATGGGAATAGAAGTTTATAGTTTCCCACAGACGGCGCCAATGTACTGTTGGAATTTATAAACCCACTATGTTCCCTTGGGGGATGATGTCACTATATGGATGATACCTCTAGTTAAGGTAAATACTAGGGTAGAAGGTACTGTTCCAAGTATAAAGCAAGCTAATAACAATGGAAGATTGGTGTGAGAGTATGTGACTTAATAGCAATGGGCATAATAACGATACATAAGATGCTCCTTTGGTGTGCCAAAAAGGGCTATTTATAAGGAGGTCGTATGAGCCTCCTACGGGTTGGTGAAGAAGGGGTCAACCCTTCTTGGGATCTGCTCATGATAGCAGATGTTGTTGGGTGTGAGAGGCAGTGCTATGATAGCAGCGATGCACCTGACGGTGTCAGCCTATGTCAAAGGGGCAGTTCCCTTTTATGGCATCTGGGGCGACTGTCTTTGGGGGTTGGGGTTCCAAGATGAAACATTTTGGTGTCTTTGAAAGTTTGGGAGGATTGCCAGTTGGTAGGACTGACGTGGATGGGGAGTTACGATTGGGCTGGCACCTTTGGGCCACTGCTGTTGGGCCATCCGGAACATTATTAATTATTTTAAGTGTACAACTACAACATTAGTGTTGAAGAAAAATAGAAAATTATCTCCCATAGGAAGTTAGGCGGTTAGCAGTTTTGGGCCTTAGCTAGCCCAGCCCATGATCATCGACCCACCAAGAAGTGCTGCGTTTTTTCATGCTCGATAATAAGAAGCCCACCTCTCTGTAATCGAAGAACCCTTGTTCACAGTAAGGTCTTCCGCATAATTCATCTTTGCTGTTCCAGATTATTCTCACCGATCTTCGTTTGCAGATTGGATTTTGTGTGCTGTAGAATCTGGTACATAAGATTTTGTTGTTTTCGTTTTTCTTTTTTACACTAGATTTGAACAGCGGAAATTAACCTCTTTTTTTCTTTCTCTTTCAATTTCGCATCTGAATACAAACGAAGTCTATATATTAATTTATTAGAATCTATATATCATCAATAGTATGGTTTTCTTTATGATTTTTATTGTTATGTCAAATAGTACTTGGATGTTTTTTCCACTTATACTTTCTTGTCAAATAGCTTGATAAGTTTAGTTAATTTGGACTACTTTTTCACTTTCTTTTTGTTTTCATTGCAGGGGATTGATTTAGTTAGCAAGAGGTTGCTTTGGTGTTTTCTTTCATTTCACTTTATATGATTACCTAAATGTTTGAAGTGTTTTAGGAATTTACATCATGTTAGGTTCATTGCCTATATTGCCTCTCCCTGCTCCTCCTTCTGATGGAAATCTAGGTCCTCTCCCAGAGTCTCAAGTGACCGAGGAGGAGAGGGATGAGAAATCCTTAAATGAGGAGCTAAATAAATCAAATTCAGCTTTTGTTCCGGCACCGGCAACAGTTGCCACCCACACTAGAACTATTGGAATTATACATCCCCCTCCAGACATTAGAACCATTGTTGATAAAACCGCCCAGTTTGTGGCTAAAAATGGTCCAGAGTTTGAAAAGAGGATTATTGCTAACAACACAGGCAATGCCAAGTTTAATTTCCTGAACTCATCAGATCCCTATCATGCTTACTATCAACATCGATTGGCTGAATTTCGTGCTCAGAATCAATCTTCTGCTGTGCAACCTCCTTTGCAGTCTGCAGACTCTGCTGTTCCTGAATTAGCCCCCTGTGCGCTGGCCCCTGATAGTAATGGTGTAGCAGCAGCCGAAAAGCCTGATATGTCTGCCCAGTTTAAACCTGTGAGGAAAGTTCTTGAACCCCCTGAAGTTGAGCAGTATACAGTTCGACTTCCGGAAGGAATTACAGGGGAAGAGCTGGATATTATAAAGCTTACAGCACAGTTTGTTGCTCGAAATGGGAAATCTTTCTTGACAGGATTGACGAGTAGGGAAGTTAATAACCCCCAATTCCATTTCTTGAAACCAACCCACAGCATGTTTACTTTTTTTACTTCCCTTGCGGATGCATATTCAAAGGTTTTGATGCCTCCGAAGGGTTTGACAGAGAAGCTGAAGAAAAGTGTCTCTGACATGACTACTGTCCTTGAAAGGTGTGTGAATAGGCTCGAATGGGAGCGTTCACAAGAGCAAGCTAGGCAAAAAGCTGAGGATGAAATAGAGCAGGAAAGGTTACAAATGGCTATGATTGATTGGCATGATTTTGTGGTGGTTGAAATGATTGATTTTGCTGATGATGAGGATGAAGAGTTACCTCCTCCAATGACCATTGAGGAGGTTATAAGGAGAAGCAAGGTGTCGGCCATGGAAGAAGATATTGTTGAGCCAGGAAAGGAGGTAGAAATGGAAATGGATGAGGAAGAGGCCCAACTTGTTGAAGAGGGCATGAGAGCTGCTAGTTTGGAAGATAATGATGATGAGAAGAAGAATGAAGTCAGGGTTACTGAAGACCCTGAACCACCGATGAGGATTGTGAAGAACTGGAAGAGACCGGAGGAGAGGATTCCTGCTGAAAGAGATTCAACCAAGTTTGTTGTTTCTCCCATCACTGGTGAGCTAATTCCTATTAGTGAAATGTCAGAACATATGCGAATTTCTCTCATTGATCCCAAGTACAAAGAACAAAAAGAAAGGATGTTTGCCAAAATTCGAGAGACAACTCTGGCTCAAGATGATGAAATATCAAGAAACATTGTTGGACTTGCTCGGACCCGTCCTGATATCTTTGGTACCACAGAGGAAGAGGTTTCCAATGCTGTCAAGGCAGAGATTGAGAAGAATGATGAGCAACCTAAGCAGGTTATATGGGATGGCCACACTGGTAGTATTGGCCGGACTGCAACCCAAGCCATGTCACAGAATATTGGAAGTGAGGATCAAAATGATGCTTCTAATTATGAAGCCAGGAACCATCCTGGTCCTGCTGCACCTCCTCCTAGACCTGGTATGCCTTCAGTTCGTCCCCTTCCACCCCCACCTGGACTAGCTTTGAATCTTCCTCGTATTCCTCTCAATGCAGTCCAGTATTCTGCTCCTAACAGTGGTGGCCTGCCAATTCCTCCATCCAGACCACCGGGCATTCCCATGATTCCATCTGTTCGGCCAGCCCCCCCTCCTCCCATGCCAATGACTTCTGGACAGCAGTCAGGTATGACTGGTCAACCACCCCCAATGCCTCCATCAATTCATATGAACAGCCAAGGAATTCCCATACCTCCACCACCTGGATCTCAGTTCACTCCTATTCAAGTTCCACGACCTTTTATGCCTCTCTCTGCTCCACCATCAGGGATGCCTATGATGCATCCACCACCTTTGCCTGTAATGCCACCACCACCACCACCAGAGGAAGCTCCACCCCCACTCCCAGAAGAACCAGAACCAAAGAGGCTGAAGCTTGATGATTCTGCTCTGATCCCTGAAGATCAATTTCTGGCTCAACATCCGGTATGGAGTTACAAGTTAACAATTATCCTTCTTTTTAAAAAACAATTTGTATATATAGCATCATATTTATCATCAGTGCTATTTATGATCATCCTGACTGTCATTTTTTTTTCTTCACTCCTAGGGACCTGTTCGCATCAGTGTATCTGTTCCTAATGTTGATGAAGGAAATCTCAAAGGACAAGTTCTAGAAATAATAGTGCAATCTCTGTCTGAAACTGTTGGCAGTTTGAAGGAAAAAATTGCTGGGGAGATCCAGCTCCCTGCTAACAAGCAGAAATTGAGTGGAAAGCCAGGCTTTCTCAAGGATAATATGTCACTTGCCCATTACAATGTTGGTGGAGGAGAAACACTTACCCTAACCTTAAGAGAGCGTGGTGGTAGAAAGAGATGAGCATATTACTTGCATTGTGCCATTTAAGAAGGTTGTTGTAATCTTTGCCTCATTCTGAGGCATATGGATTCTTATACCATTGATAGACTACACGATGCTATCTTCATGAATTTTATGTTGAATACATTATATTTATTGTATTGTGAGGCTTCCTAAAGTATTTATTATTGTCTTAAAAACTGATGTTAATTCTGGAATACAGATTTTGGCACCTTGGCGCTTGCCTCTTGATGGGAATGGGAAGTAGTGGAGTTCCTTTATCTAATCTGCTCAAGTCAAATTATTTATGTAGCTGATTATTGTTTTCTTATGCATTTCAGTTGATTTATTGCAAAGTTACTGATTTGTTTTTTGTTTTTAATTGAAGTTCCTTTTGCTGTCAGGGAGGGATCGTTCACTTTTTTTTTTTTTTTTTTTTTTTTCATTTTCAGTGTTCTTGCAATTATCAACGTGAAGTGGTGATTTCGGGTTTTTTTCTTTGTCTTTTTCGTAGTGTATAGATTTTGTCTTGTGTGGGATATTTTCATACCAGAGCACAGTTGGACAGTTGGTTAGAAGACCGTTTCAGTTGCTGTGCATGTAACCTTTAACTGGTGCATCTTGTTTGGGGTTTTTAGGCATGAGAGGTTGTTTTATTTTGTTGTTTTTTGTCTTTAACTTAGATAATTGCAAGTAGTGGTTGGGATGGCTGGTTGTTTTTTGATTTTGCTGTTTTGTCATAACAGAAATTCTACGTGGACTTGTGGGAAGGGCTGTGCAGCTAAGCTTGATGTGTCTTTGAATGGGATGAGGCAGGTAGAATGGTCTTTTCTGTGCTGTTATAATCCTTATATTGAGATCTTTTATTTTTTATTCTTTAAGTTTTGGTCTGATGGCAGTTTATCCCTCTGCCAATTTATTGCAGAAAGGAGCAGATTTGGTATTTTAGAGAAGGCACTGATTCACTTGTACATCTTTCTGGGGATAACTTACAAAACTTTCAGTTTAAGATCACTTGTCGTTGAACTTGATTAAGATTATTTGGTTGTTACGTGAAATCCTATTCTGCTTTAGTTGATTTGAGCTTCTATTTTATCTGTCTCTGTTTCTTTCCCCCCCCCCATTGGGTTGAATCTTTGCTGATGATTTCTTAGTGTGTTAGACTGTTAGTATGACGGATTAGAGCCCCTTGTTTGACCCTCTATAGCGTCACAAGTTTATGATGGGTTAGCCTGCTAGCTCTTGAGTGGTCATTTTCCCCTTTTATTCAATAGTTTACTTGTGTTGGAATCAGGGGACAACGACATTGATGGGTTAGGTGATTGAAGTTTCTCATTTGTTTCTATTTAGTATTAGGATTGAGTTTGTGGTGAGGAGATTCGGTAATTCGTATAAGGATATCTCTGTGCTGCATATAACAAACCCTCCAAAAAAAAAAAAAAAAAACAATTGTGACACGCTTCTCGTTGGTTCTTTTTATAGTTGTAAAGAATTTTGGGATACACCACTTCAAAAGCTAGCTTAAAGGGTGGGAGTGTTCAAGGTCTTATAAACTTCACATTAGTTGCACATACAACCAATGTGGGATTATATATTTCAACACGTCCCTTCACGCAAGAGCCCTTTGGGCTTAAAGCGTGGATTATGCACAGGCTCAATTTTTTATTTATCTTTTGTGCTTTTATTTTAATTCGACTTTAAAGTGGGGGGCGTGAAGATCGAATCTCAAGCTCTGATACCATGTAAAGAACCTTGGGATACACTATTCCAAAAGCTAGCTCAAAGGGTGGGAGTGTCCAAAGTCTTATAAATTCCACATTAGTTGCACATACAATCAATGTGGGACTATATATCTCAACAATAGTGTTAGTATTTAGGATGGCCTGAGCCAAGTTTCATAGCCGTCATATGGACTGTGGAATGTGGATCATAAGATGGCCATTATTGATGATAATCGAAGATTCATTTTTTAGATTAGTTGCTGGGTCTTTAGCTCATATTCTCTGATTTTTTAGATTAGAATGGTCAACCTCCTGATTTGTATACTTCTGTGTGCATTTGCAATAAGGCGGGAATATTCAGCTATTAATAGAGGTCTGATTGTTGAATACATGTCTTTCAGTATAATTGCAAATTTAAATTACTAAATTTAACGATGATTTTAATTTTTTTACCTTAATATAAGTGATTGATTCTTTATTTCTGGTTGACTAAAATAATCAAAGAGGAATATTTTGGAAATAAAGGAATGCATAATGATATGAAGAAGGATTAATTTATGGTTTTAATGTTTTTAAAGTGAATGTAGATAAGTTATCTACATTTGCTCTCAAAACGACGTCGTTTTGGGTTAAAAAATTATATGAAAAAGATTATTATAACTCTGAAATAAATTATAATTACAAAAATACCTTGATTTTCACTTCAAAATGACGTTATTTTGGGCTCACTGTAGATAAGTTATCTACGTTGATTGTAGAAAAAATGAACCCTTAATTTATTGGGATTAATTTACTAAAATGTGTTTAGTATATCGGTACAAATAAATTTGTTGGGGTGAATTTATTTAATTAGTATGAAGAAATTATTTTTGGGTGTAAAATTATTTTATTAAACAAATATCTAAAGGATTCTTAATTTCAAACAAAAAAATTTCATTAAAGAGAAGATAAATATATTAAGAGTTTATTTTTTATACAATCTGCATTCAAAAGACTTTTCATAGTCATTTAATAATGGGAGAAAGATTTACGGACATGCCGCAGAAATTATTCTCCCGCCACTGATACAAAATTTTCTCTTCTTCTCTCTTATTTTTGTATCAGCGGTAGAGGAAACAATTATTGTAACAACTACAGAAATCATTCTCCCTTTAATAATATAGTATATGTAATAATACAGTGCACTTGATATAATAAAAAAATTTTGTATAATAATATAATAAATTTAATAATACATTATTTAACGATAGGACACTTTATCTCAAAGTTAATTTTCGTAAAAAGAAATTTTAAAAATTCAAGTAATTATTTTCATTCATCATGTATGGAGACATCCCATAAATTAAAGAAAAAATGAATTTCCCGACAACAGTTCCAAATCTTCCAACATGAACAAGTATTTAGCTACTAGTGTATTGCAACCAGTTCATTGGATGGAATGATCAAAAGCATTTCACTGCCTAGGCAAATCAATTACGGTTGTTGGAGATCTTCCTGTCAGTGTATTCTACAGTTCTCCCTATCAACGTTTGCTGGGTTTTTAACACGTTATCTATCAGAAACTCTTGCCTGACAATCAAGCCTGCACCTGATAGTAAATGAAAAGCAACCCATTCTTGTCATGAACGGAAGGAGCGGGAATGACCAGTGAACTGAACGTATACATGAACAAAGAATAAACATTCTTTTCTTTTTCTTTCTTTTTTTGTTTTGTTTTGTTTTAGGAGTTATACAAAATTCATTTCTATTAGCATGCCACGATGCATAAGCAAATGTTAACCTACATCATAAGATGTTAAGATAAAGTGTAAAAAGCAAATCTGTACAATGCTCTGTTAAGATGTTTGATGAAGTTGCTTTGTCCAGTCAAAATGTTCCCACTCCTTGGAAAAGGTAGCAACTGCTTGCTTTTGTACATCTAATTCCTCGTAGCGTCGACGCCGATACATGTCTTCCTCTGCCAAATGTAGCATGCCTCTTATGACATTCAGGCCAAGGCTGCTCTTGAACTGCTTTTCATCATCAATAACATGGACAAAACCTTTGTTTAGACCAAATTCTACGTGAAAATACGGAAAGTGCTTGGGTATTGAATTGCGCAATCCCTTTTGACTTGTATCAATTAGTTTCTTGGCATTATGCTGGCTCCACTCATCTTCAGCTTCATCAATTGCCTGTGATGAACTCATTTTAAAAAACAGACAGCCAATTTATAAAATGAAACCTAATAGATGAATAGTTCATTTCATGATGCATAAATGAAAAACATTGATTCTGAAAAGAGAAGTAAGCAATGCAGAACTACACAATAAAACGATGCTTGGCATCTCACCTTTTTAAAGTATAAAGGAGCCTCTTTGGCAATATCTTGGGGTAAAGGAATGCACTCAACCATACAATGCCGTCGTTGTTGTGCCAATCCCATCACAGTTTCAAGAAACACTACCTCCTTCTCTTGCTTTGCAAACATCATAATTAGGCATTTCTTGAAGTTTCGAATTTCTATCCACACATTATCATCAACCGTTCTTGTAGCTGGTTCATGCTGTTATATAAAAGGATAAGATAAAGTTGCAAATTTAAAAGTCAATAAAAATAAAAATAATTAACAAGTTCATTATGGCACAAACCAACTAGCCAAAAAATATGTTGATCCACTTTCAATTCACACCATGTTTATATAACTTAATGCTGCTCTCAGTACAGGCAGTACTACTACATCTTATCATGTTATTATCCCAATTTCCAGATGAAGGCATCAAATACACTTCAATCCTCATTACTATGATCTATTTCAATATTTACCTGGATCCACACTCTTTATTTAGCAATGGTTCAAGTCAAAAAAAAAATCCTCAGGTGTTCAAACCTTTGTTAAATAGATTTTTTTTTACCATAAGAAAAATCATCATTTAAAGAATTTAATCACTCATTGCAGGGATTGTATTGAATAAACAACAAGCTTGTGCTGCTTTTGTGATTGGCTTCAACAGTGGAAGAAACAGACAGTAGTAGAAATTAAACTCACCTGAATGGGTAAAATGCAGCAATGACCAGGCACCACAGGTTGCCATTGTGGCAACATAAGATATGTGAAATTTGCAATTGACACAACAAGATGCATTGGCCGATTTGGATTCTCTATACAAAAGAGGCAGCGCTCTTGCTGGGTCAAGAATCGATTTGTATTTGTGTTTTTTTGGATAATCTTGCGATCATCACCTCCTTGCTTCTTTCTACTCTTTCTGCTTTGACCATCTTCAAAGTCATATTCATCATCAGCCTGAGTAGAAACCCTAAATTGCTTGTTCTGCATAATCTTGCGAGCAAGATGCATATCAGTATCATCCTCTCCTTTCTTCTGTTGAGCAGATACCTTTTGCATATCATATCTTGAATAAAGAAAAATGGCACCATTGGAATCATAAAAAATAATAAAATTTTACAAAAATATATAAAGCTGTAAATTCCAATAATAATAATAATGCAACAAATCAAACATGGTTACGAACTTACAAAGAAGAATAAGGAAATGCAAACAAAATAGAAGGCAATAAGAGTTTCCCTATGTTTTGCTGCTATACAAGAAATTTCACCTTAGACATGATGTTTTCACATCAGAAATGAATAATTCAAGCATGTATGGAAATAAGGAAAACAATGTAACATACTCAGAATTCCAAGACAGCAAAATACCTGCTAGAACTTCCCCCAGTTCTTGATCTAATCGTATGATCTTGATTTCCCTGTTTTGTGTTCATAACCTTTGCTTCTTGCTGCCCACCAAAACGAGAATGAAAACCAGATTAAAATAATCACAAAACCAGAAGGATATGTTTTTGTAGACAACAGATAAACTCAATAGACTAGGCTAACCCCGCATCCTCCCAAAGCAATGTAAAATAAAAGCAAAAGGCAAAGAAAGACATTGTGTTCTTTCAAAGCTATGAGTTTTTCAACTCCCTAGTCTCCTACCACCTTCCCATAAATTCCCCTCCCAAGAAAAATGAAATAGAAGTCCAGCAAGACAAGAACAAAACGTATAAATTTCAGAGCAAGTGCTAAAGCAAGACTAACAAAGAGAAATTTTACTGATGGAAAGCAAGATAGCAAACTTGTTTATGCCGCATGGACCAGAGAAACCCTGAAGGAAGTTATAATTCATTATGGATTTCTCAAGGCTTCTGGACTAGAGAAACCCTTCCTTGTCCTCAATATGGAGGAAGGACCAAAATCACAAACATTTATCTGAAAAAGTAATTGGCGATGGCTATTTCTAGTTTTAGCTAATTTGGTAAGAATGGATAAACTAATTGAATATAATGCTAACTTCAACATTGGAAGGGTGCACAGAATAGACAAGAAAAACAAAATAAGAGGCATTAGTTTAAACCGCAAAACAGATAAGACGCAAACAAAGTCTCACAAAGAGAGCATATTCTCTCATATTATGGTCTTACCATTAATTTCTCAGCTTCTTCATGCTTTCCTTTCAGACGAAGTTGCATAGCCTTAGCTGCCAACTGGTTTGCACTCATTTCATTCTTGACTACTGCATTTCTTTCACCCAGTGTGTTTAGTTCCGATGAAACCTTTTCCGATTCAATACTTTCCAAAACAGAACCATCAGAATCATTACTCTTCTTGCTAGCAAATTCAAGCATAAAACTTCCATCATTAGTAAACTTATTTAGGCTAGATGCTGCAGCAGATATGACATCAGCACCCTCAACATGTTTGGCTTTTCGCTTTCCCCAAGATAAAGAATCTTGAACTTTAGGTGCTTTCATTTCACGATGGACAGAAACACCCTTTAAGTAGTCCTGCGAGTGTTTCATCACCAAATTCAGTAAAGTGTAATGGAATATGCTTCAGAATTCCAGAAAAATGAGATAAACACCAAAATAATTTTTTTAAAATAGAATCCGTCCAATAAACAAGAATGAAATATGTAATAGTTTTTTATCTGTTCTCAGAGTTACCCTTCTAGAATCCCTTCGGCTATACTTATCAGAATTTGGTGAATTTTCTTCAGTTGTCCCTCTTTGTCTACTTTTTATAGCACGTAGATGAGCACGAGCTGGGGCAGCTGCATGTGATGCAACAGATGCAGTCAACTCACCAAGAGAACCCCACCTTTCTTGCACAACCTGTACATATGCATATAGTGAATGGTAAAAAATTTATAAGATGGATGAAGAGGATTAAAAAGAAAAAAGAAAATATGAAAAAGCAAGGCATAAAACCTCTTGAAAGTTTCGTCCTTCGCGAGAAGCTTGCTCTTGTGCACGTTTTAAAGCTTTAAGTCTCCAACTTGCTCCTCCATCCCCAACAAGGGAAGAAGATAGAAGTTGGTCTACACCAACTTTAGCCCCATCACTTTCTTCCGGGTAACCACTTCCATCATCCTTCAAATATGGATTTAATTCTCTAGTATTCTCCTTCTTTGACTGCAAAAGAACACAAACTATTTAGTCTTTTTAACACCTTACATTGGCATGAGATTAAAACATGAAAACGGAAAGCCAGAAATGGACATGCACTTTGCCTATTGGAGTGTCAACAGGGAAAGTGAAATGTTGTTAACTCATTCATCAGTTCAAACAAAAAATAAAAAATTAGATGAGCCAAATAGGCTGTAAAGAAGCAAAAAAAAAAATTATATATATGAAAAAAGAAAAAAAACTTATAGAAATAATATTAGACTACATGAACATAAACTAACTCTCCTGCAGAAGGAAGGCCAAAGGTTCAAAGAATTTGATCTACAAAAGGCATTAGCTCACCAAAGTCAACTATCTTATACCTTTTCTACAAAGATTTTGGACTAAATATCTGATAAATTTTTTCCACTTACTTTCTTTTCCTCCATTTTATTTTATATTTTTCTTCTCCGTTTTTTATAAAAAATTTGGTGGGTCATGACAATATAAGAAAAAAAAGTTTCTTTTTGCTTTCATTTCTTCTTTGAATTTATTACAAAATCATTTTATCTTTCCCTTCTCATTTATTCTTTTCATTTCTTGCAAGAAATAGCAGAAAATGACACCAAAAAATTCTGGTCGATAAAGAGTAAACTCATAGTAAAGCAACAAAAATTGAAAAACAGAAAACAATGCGACTTCCTTTGAGGACAGTAAAAGAATATAAATATAGAATCTGACAGGAGAGCTAGACATTTTAAGAGCTAAGGAGAAAAGAAATTTAACACTGAGACATACTTCCTCAACTGGAACTTCCTCTGGCAATTGCTCCTCTGTTTCTGAAATCGCAGGTCTCTTACTTTCAGACCTAAGCATCCAATCCAATCCCATTTCCTTTCTTGCAATTTCCATCTTACTTACAGAATCTAATGCGACATTGGTAGGTTCGCCTTTGATCTTGTTCTTTTTACTCCTATCTTTTCTATCTGACTTTCGGCCCTCCCCTTGCCTATCCGAAAAACTATCACCACCATCAGAAGAAGGCAAAGAGCTTTCCTCAGATGTATATTCTTTTTTACCACTCCTCGATCTTGATCTTCTTTTAGACCTTTCACCAGAATCATGAGATGAACCATCATCCCTTTTCTTTTTTGCTTTCCTCCTTCTCTTCTTTTCATCTTGCTCACTTTCTCTTTCGCTTTCAGTTGTGTAAAACGAAGAATTTTCATCGGATGAATACCACTTCTTCTTTCTAGAGCCTTTCTTTATCTTAGCAAGCTCTTCATCATCAGAAGAGCTGTTTCTAGATCTCTTCTCTTTCCCCTTATTCTTTTTCCTGCTACTATCTGATTTTTTCCTCTCTTTCGAGATAGAATCCAAGTCCTCATCTTGCATCTAGTACACATACAGTAACGCGGGTATAAAACAAAACACAATCGGACTTAGGAATAGGGAATAAAAACAGTGACACTATGATACAAGTATGCTAACTCTACTAACCTTGTCACGGGGAATAAATTTAACCCCAGAAAGCATTTTCCAGATTTCTAGAATGTACCAATGCCTGCATAATAATAACACAAAGATTATAACTAGAGCTGTCAAAACAGGCCACCCCGGCCCTTTAGGCCCTAGCCCACGCGGGCCAGGGCCAAAAAGCCCACATATTAAACAGCCCGCACGGGCCAAAAAATCATATAACCCAACGGGTTAGGGCCAGCCCGCGGGCCAAAAATCTTATTTTTCAGATTAAGCAATTATAGCTTCTGCAAATCAAAAAGTGTACAAAATATGAGTCAATGAACCAAATGAATACTGAATACTGAGAAATCAGAAAACTAAATGCAGAATTATGAGTCAATGAACCAACAAAATATCAATAAAAATCCAATTCAACAGATAGGAACTTTTAAGCACAGCAGCATGTAATTTGCTGAAATCATAAAACATTTAGGCTTGTAATGAACCATTTTTGTAATGAACCATTTGACTTAGTATAAGCTATCTGGAGGAAGCCTTTTATAAAGTGATATCATTGATTATTTACATAAGAAATTGAGTCCAAGAGGGCGTTTGTTTGACAAACAATAAGTGCTGAATTTTCATTACATTATTTAAAGATCTTGACATAATTGTATAAATATTCTGACTCGGTTAAAAATATTTGAAAAATGTCAATTAAATGGTCCTTCACTTGAAGTTGAATCTGTAACTTAAATTCTCATATTTTAGCTTGTATAAGTACAAAGGTTTTCAAACCCCATGTACTCATGCTTTGAAAGTTTTTGGATCATTTTTGCTATGCCCACACTAACTGCAATAAAACCAAAAAAATGAGGAAATCTTAATCAAGTATTGAAAAACTCTGAGCTTCCAGGAAAAAATAATTAGTCCTGCTAATGACACTTGCCTAGTGATATTGCGCTCACAAAAACTGTGCCGGCCAGAATGAAAATAATCAATGATGCTCTCCCTAATATGGCAATCAGCTTTCTCACTAAGTGTTGCCCAACAAAGGCCGCAACAGTGGATACAGCTACGAAACAAAGAGCTGCAAGGCAATCAGAAAGTGAGCATTTGAAGTGATTTAAAGAAAATATTTTGTTAGTTCCCTTTCCATTCATCCATACTTACTATAAGGAATAGGAAACTATTTTAGAAGGTAATATTCCACCACTGACATAGATGCAGAAAATGTCATGGCAAAAGTGGCTGAATTATTATAAATACATACCTATTCAATACGCCAAAGTGAAGTTCAAAAAATGGGAGCCTTGAGAGAATGCAGTAACATCTCCGTGTGATTAGTATATGGCGTCTCAAAGAAGAGTGAGACGACTGCTTATCCGAAATCAGGTAGAGGAATCCAGAGGGCTTTTGCACTAATTCATCAACTAAGACACAGCACCCATAAAGTGTTGAATTATCAGCACCCTATAGTGTAAAAAGAATACCAAAAAAAAAAAAAGAAATATTGTGAGTACAGGAATGACTACAGCATAAAAAACAAAAACTAAATAAGGGAGATTTGAAGCTAGCTTTATGATGGACAAGAGAAAGAGAGAGAGAACAAAGTCCACATAGTATGAAAGTTGGAAAAACAACAGCCAAAAGAAGAAAAAGAGAGAAAGTTGAAACAACGCAACAATTAGATTGCTTCAGTTACCTGTAACCTGAATACAAAAGACAGATCCCTTTGTTTAAGGTGTTCCTGCAAATATCAATATAAAAACACAAAACTGGGCATCAGTGTTTCGAAACTTATACATCCCTCCCACTTCATATAATAAATTGGTTGTCAACACTTACAAGTAAATGAAATTTTGATAACAAAGCTTTGACATAATTAGCACATGACTAAAAAAAATAATTAAAAAAAAAAGTGACAACAACCCTGAATTTGTTTGTTATCAATTGGTACAAACAGTTGCAAAGCCTTTAGAAAGAAAAGCTTTACTAAAAGCAATCATAACCAGATCCTGAAACAAGTGTCTGTAGGCAAGGACATCCACTAAAACATGATAGCTATCATGGGGAATCAAGAACTTTAAAGGCCAAGTTTCTATACAGTCTCTTTATATTCAAGATACTGGAATATGACATCTTCCCATTTTCAACTATTTTAAATTAAATCTCAGCACACCAGTGGGCTCTTGCATGGAATGCTTCCTTGAAAAATTTAAGATTTCACACTTTCAGCTTATGGACTCATTTATAGGGATTTATCCCCCGCATACCCTAGTGAGAATTTCACGTTAACAATATGAAAGGAAGGTACACTGAATAACTACTCAAATGTGTTTTACATTTCTATCAGCTAGGTAGCATTTCTATCAGCTAGGTAGCATATACTCGATAGCACAATTTAAATTGAAAAAAAAAAAAAAAAAAAAGACCCAGATGAAATTTCAAAGTTCAAAGGCAAACACCCCATGATAACATATGAAGCAAGCAGAAAAATCCTAAGAAAAACATACGAAGCCATTGAGGAGAAAAAAAACTTGTGAACGGAAACCGTACCTTTGTAAAAGAAGAAGAAGAACTAGTTGAAGCAAGAAGAAATCAGAGGAGAAGAAGAACGAGTCGAACAACCTTTGTGAAGAAGAAGAAGAAGAAATCGCTTCTGTAGCCCAAAAAGAACGAGGGGGCTGAAAAATAACCCACGGGGTTTTCAGACACCGCCGAGATCAGGAACGATGAGAGAGCGTGGACAAAGAGATGCAACCCTTACCGATGGTGCCTAATGAAGTCGTGCGTTCGATTCTTGCTAGAAGCAATTTGGGGTCGGGTTCCATATCTTCTTCAATATTCAATATATCTCATGTTTTTCTCTCTCTCTCGTATTTTTTATATCTTCTCCAATTTTAATGTAATATTTAATTATTAATTATCTTTAATACTATTTAAAATCAGAATAAATATTATTCTGAAATCTCAAACAATCACCTAATTAGTAATTTCAAGACAATAAAATATTATCAATTAAATTATTATTAAATTAATTATAATCATCAAAATATATTTTAAATCAATTAAATAATTGGAGTATAATAAATATGCAACAATTTTCTCTTTTTTGATGATGACAAACAATTTATGCCATGTATCAAGAAAATTAATTCATCACAGATATAACATGAATGCTCAATGATGATTGCATGAACATTATTCCTCCTGAATTTGCTAAGCTACAACTAACTAGCTAAGTTAGGCTTTGGCTTAAATAGATCAGGTCTGTATAAAAAATATTGGCTATGGCCTGACCTATTAGCCTGTGTAGACTCGAAATTACAAGTCTGTCCTGACCTATATTTTAAAAATAAAATCATTGGCCTAGGCCTGTTAGACTGTTTAAGCCTATTAAACATTCAACAATTAAAATAATAATTAAAATAATATTATTTTATTATTCAAAATTATTAAAATAATAATTTTATTTATTATATTTTAAATAAATAATATGATATAACCCGACATGTATGCTTATAGGCTCGACATGTATAAAAAAGTGTATGACCTGTTTTCTAAATAATTGTTTTTAAAAGTCTACGCCTGTTCTATTTTACTATTTATAATAGGTCAAGCCTGACTTAATATAGGCGAGACCGTAGGCCAACTTAGGGCCCGTTTGGATGAACCTTTTTTTCAGGAAAAAAAGCACTTCTCGTTTTTAGTTCGTTTGTATATTTGCTTTTTAAAAAAGGAGAAGTCACAAAAAAAGCCAAAAATCTACTTTTTTCAGAATCTAAAAATTTTAACTTATAAGAAAAGCAGAAGTTAAAAGTCAAATATTTTTTTCAAAAATTAAATATTTTTATAAAAATATAAATAATTTTAACTTTTGTAAAAAATACTTTTAAAATAAAAAAGTGATAAAAATTACTTTTTGCAAAAGCTGAAACAAACGACCTCTTAATTCATTTACATCCGGCCTTCTCATTTTATGAGTACGATATTTTACTCAAAAAAAAAAACACAAAAAGTCTGGTCCTCAAACATTGAATTAATGGTTTATGTGATGATTTTGTATGGACTGGCTGACCTGACCCTAATTCACTTAGTCAGCAACTTTATGACCCAAAAACAATTGTTATGTGGCCCATATAAAAGGGCCTGGCTGATCAGTACATGCACTGGCCCATATTTATAGGCCTATATAGATGTAAATATTTTCACAAATTTGCATGCGTATTGTGATCTACGAGAACACCTCAGACATTAAAGCTGGTTTGATTTCAGTTCTTAAAAATAATTTTTTAATTTTTAGAAAAAAACAAAAAAAAACCTGTTTTGTAATGTTTATTTTCTAAAAATAGTTCTTAAAATTATATCTATTGTTTAGTTTTTAGAATCAAAATTAGAGAAGATGTAGTCTGCTCGACTGTATTCTGATTTTTTTTTTTTAAAACTGTTTTATAGAATAGTTAATGAAATATGTGTTTTCTATTTATTTATTTTTGAAAATTAAAAGTCAAACACAAAACTAAAACAACTCATATATGTTATCTAAATTTGATTTTTTTTTAAAACAGTTATAATTTTTAAACCTTTTTTTACAAAATAGACCTTATCAAATTGGTTTTTTTATTCTTAAAATCAAAAAATTGTTTTTTGAAATAGATTTCAAACATGTCTGAGATCTGCATTATTTTTATTTTATGTTTTGATTTTTGATACTTTTTTAAAAATTCAATAAATATACATTTCATTAACCATTCTATAAAATAATTTTAAAAACATGTAGAATAAATACAATAAAGAGTAAACACTGTTTTTGGTCCCTAGCAATATCTACGAAATCTTTTTTAGTCCCTGAGAATAAAAAAGGACCAAATTGGTCCCTAAAATTATGAAAAAAAGGGCCACATTAATCCTTATGTCAACTCATCTGTCACTAACGTGACCCTTTTTACATACTATTAAGGACTAATTTGGTCTTTTTTTATTGTCAGGGACTAAAAAAAATTTCGTAGATATTATCAGGGACAAAAAAGATGTTTACTCTACAATAAATATACCCTTAAGTTTGCAAGCGTCATTTTCACCCGCGTCTTCGGATCAATTATTGAGTACAACTGGACAGCAGTACAAGAGTTTCCGGTTTTGACAAGTTTTGATTACCCGCTTAAACAAACTCAAATGAGCGTCACAATAGCTAACTTGAACTAAGAAACAAAATATTTTTTGATTATTTTTGCGAGAAATGCTATCAACGTTGAATAAATCACTTATATGATTGAAACTCCTGAATCCTACATTTTTAAATTCCTTACAAATGGAAATTTTGCTCTTAACTCTTATTTGCAATTTCATACATAATGCTCATATTAGTTAATTTAATTGAATTATTGAAGAGAAAATCGCATCTTCGGTGGTTTCAAAAACCTATTTCTAATTTTGAGCTTCAAGTTATGAGAGTAAATAAATAACTTGACAACAATTTCTTAAGATTTTTTTAGTTACAAAGGGAAAAAGAAGCAAGACTCCGAGCTTCATCAACAGCACTAAACCTCGACTATCAGGGGATGCTCCAAGAAGAAAAATTGGCGGAATTAAAAAACTTATGTATACTGTTATACAATAAAATTTTATGACACTGACGTACTTAACTTGTAGAGTAAATACCATTTTCGGTCCTCAGCAAATTTTATGATGTCCGCTTTAGTCCTAGCAAATAAAAAGACTATTCGTGATCCCTAAAAAATTCAAAGTAGACCCAATTTAATCGGACTAATATGAATCTTTTTTGAATTTGTGAGGGACCACAATTTCAACTAAATTGATCCATTTTGAATCTCTTAGAGATCACGAATAACTTTTTTATTTGTTAGGAACTAAAATGAGTATAGTAAAATTTGCTGACGATCAAAAAAAAAGAAATTTACTACAAATTATGTGTATCTAGTTCTGTCCCTACACCGAGGGAAAGGAAAAACTAATAGATTGAAAGCAACCCCTAGAAGGAGAATGGTGACATCAAAGTACCAATGCTAGATCCTTGGCTAGAGATACATGTTCGTAATCGGATCGTGATACATGGATAAATAATGGTGGCAAACAAAACGCAAATTAAGTAAGAACCATTGAATCCATGAATTGATGCCGCAAGAGAGTGAGAACAATCAGATTAGATGGACATGGGAATTGAATGATTGTCATCCTCTGTTTCTCTCACTTAATTGTCATGTTTTAATAATGCACGTCTAATTAATTTTGACAAGACTGGTGTCGAATAAAAAAATTATAGATAGTCTTAACTATTTATGATAGGTTTTTTATCCTTTTGCCCCTCATTAATTAATTAATAACTAATTTGTCTCTTCCCAAAATTATCTACCATCCGCTTATTATAAATACGGGATTGCCACGTTAGGAAAAAAATTGCCAAAATGCCACGTCACAATCTCGCTGGTCTGACAAGCGGGAATGGTCTGAACATGTGTCAGCGTCTGAATGGTTAACCATTCTCGCTAGGCTGCCCAGCTAGAATGGCAAAATGCTGACACATGGCAAAAGTACAAGCATTCTCTGGATGTCTGTACTTTGTTACGTGTCAACATTCTGTCATTCTAACTAGCCAGTCCAGCGAGAATGGTTGACCATTCAGACGTTGACACGTGTCCAGACCATTCCCGCTTGTCAGATCAGCGGGATTGTGACGTGGCATTTTGGGGGAAAAATTTCCTGACGTGGCAAGCTGGTAATTTTTTATTAAAGGGGTGGCAACATGGTCAATGTCCTGACACCTCAGATACGGACATAGAGAGAAATTTTGACGCTGACACAAACTCAGGAAACTTGAGTTCCCAGGTTATGCCACCACTTCGTGTTGACCCTGTTAGCAGTGGTAAGATAGTAAATTAAAGTTTTAAATGAACATTTCATATTTGTGTTATCATTTGTACTAACGGAAAAGTTTAAATTTGGACGTAGGTTCTGAGATTGAGTCATTTTGGAACGAAAGCCCACATTATTCCTTCATTAATTGGGCTCACCCTAATGATGAGACAGAGATATTGTATGTGCAATTTAATCTACTAAATAAGCATTTCTAGTCGATTAAATCTCTTTGAAATTTAATCGATCAAGATGGTGTTGTAGTCGATTAAATTTTGGGGTTCATATTTTCTGTATTTTGTCAATTTAGTCGATTACATCTTCACCTTAATTAACTAAATAGGAGCAGGATGATGAATAGTTCTGATAAAGGGACAAATTAATTATTAATTAATTAATAAATGACAAAAGTATAAAAAAAACCATTTATGATATCATGAAAAGCTTCAAAGCTTTGATTTGAGATGGCTTTGACATTTCATCGATTTGTTCCCAGTTCCTAAATATGCATTACACTGTGAAGGTGTGTTGGTCAACCTTGAATTTTATATAAAATTTGGGGTTTAACCATTAAATTGTGGAAATTCTCAAGACTCAATATTTTTTTTTATAACTAAGACTCAATATTTTTTAATTCCCTCTATTTAATGTTACGAATCTCACTTGAATATATAAAAAACAAATGAGGGATTTATACAATCAAAACGAGACATTTAAAAAGCATTGAAGACTCTCACCCTAGAGATGTTGACACTTCAAAATGATCAATGACAATCATTTTCCAACAAAGTAAAATTTACCCATCTCATTCATGAACGCAACAGAATGGTTGCAGTGAAATTAATGATTAAGAAGCTCTTTTCTTTTTCCTTTTTGAGGAGAAATATTTGCATGATCAAGATAGTCCCTCTCACATGTAAATGATAGAAAAGAAAAGAAAAAAGCAGGGATAAAATGATCAAAAAATATTTTTGACTGTGAGTGAGGCCAGGAAAAATTAACATGTGCCAGGATCATGTTAACTTTTTCCCTTTTTGAGGGGAGGGGAGGTAATGGAACCTCTTCGGTTTTGATTTAGTATCCAAGGTATGAAGGATATAAAGTT
This sequence comes from Gastrolobium bilobum, assembly GCF_033153095.1. NCBI lineage: Eukaryota > Viridiplantae > Streptophyta > Magnoliopsida > Fabales > Fabaceae > Gastrolobium > Gastrolobium bilobum. The sequence goes on along the minus strand of NW_026897668.1, from coordinate 15,221 downwards.
GTGTCATTTTAAATGAGAGAAAAAAATAGATAAATTAAAAGAGAGTGTGGACAAAAAAAAATATAAAGATGTGAGTCCCACCTTTTTGTGAGAGTAAAATGACATAAGTTATGTCATTTAAAAGGAGAAACATTTTTCCCAATACTGAATCACCTACCAAGGTTAACTATTCAATGCCTTTTGTGACCCTTAGGGGACGTTTAGTAGAGGAAAAAAGTTTTTTATTAGAAAAATACAATTACATGGAAAATGGTAAAAAAATAAGTTTGATAGAAAAGTTTAAGAAAAGATGTTTCGTTGATCGAAATATCATCGGAGAAATATTTACAACAGTGTTATTGAGGAACATTTTTCACTTTCCCATCCATATCCAAAATACCATGTCTTATGATGTATTTTGAAACAGTGTTATTGTGCCAAAAAGCAACACAAATCATGTTTCCTATCCTTCCATATTTTTTTTTAATAGTTTGTACCAAAAGTGATATACACCAATACCCACCTATACTTTCCCATCAAACAAAAAATAAAACCTATACAAAACACATCCATATAATAAGGACGAGAATCTCTTTGGGGGTGTTTGGTACAGGAAAATTTTTTATTTATCCGGAAATCTCAATTTTTAAAAATATAATTTCTACATTCAATTTACGATAATATCTAAAAATTTAAAATTTTAAAAATTTTAATTTCTCGAAAATCCAAAAAAAATTCCTGTACCAACCCCTTATTATTCTCACAGAGTGCAGCTTGTCATCCTGTCCACATTTATCAAATTGAGTTTATTATTAATTTCTTATCATATAATAAAATGTTTGAAGGGGTTTGGATAGAACTGTAGAGGATCGTCATCTGAGTTTCAAATATAAAATTTTCAAATTAAAATAATTTTTTTATAACGACAAGTGAATCCTTTTACGTTAATCACAAGAAAAATCGTACAACATTGACCGCCATAGGAAAATCTCAGCCTGTGCGACTCACTAATTGGAAGAAATATAGAAATGAATCCTATCATGTATAATTTAACATGGTTATGTAACGTGAGAGGATTTTAATCATTAATAATTAAATCAATGATGATGATTATGTAATTTTTTATTCCTATTCTTATATTTTTTCTCTTTTCTTTCTTATCACCATTAACTCACCTATATATAATTATGATTATTCCAATTGACATGGTTATATTAATTAGCGCAGAAGAGAATCTACTCCAAAAATATATATATGATTTCTTTCTGACTCGTTTTCATTATGTAGCCGTTATTAGACATGATACTGGTATTATAATTGATAATAGATATTAATGATACTAATGCTTATGTTGACATATATGACACATAATATAAGATTAACTTATAAGACTAGTCTCACATTCAATTTTAGTTGTTGATTTCATTTGTAACAATCACTCAATTTAACAGAATTCGCGCGCTCTGAAGTTAATTAAATCAATGTGATACAGATATTCCGAGTCAGATGCATATCATTGAGAAGAAAAATCAGAAGAGAATTAGAAGTTGAAAGAAAGTCTACAACAGTCGACGTTTCTTTGAGTAAAAGAAAAGAAACCAGCTGCTAGACTATGGGTGGATAATAAATATTTTACCCTTATCATTCTCAAATAATTAACTCTATAGATTCAATAATTTTGTATATTGGTCTCAAGTGGCTGGTGCTCAAACCCTCCAGTTGTCTCATGATATTTGGAGTGAGAGACATGATTAGAGCGACAAAAGTCATTATCTAAGCATTATTTTATATTAAATTTTAGCCAACTTTGTGGATATATATTAAGGACGCTTCTTCCCTTGTAAACGTATAATTTGGTACCCCAAAGACCAAAGTAGTGTCCTATAGCCCCATTACTCCCTCTCTCTGTCAAGTACTCTGCTCTATATCTTCTTTATACCCCTTTGTCTGTTAAGTACTCCGTTCTGTTCTCTGCTCAAAAAAGAACCAAGAAAATGGGTGCTCTTGATTTCCTTTCAGATTACTTCTCAGTTTCCACCCCAAAAAAGAAACGCAAACCAATGCAGGTTTTCATGAGCTCCTATCCCATTTATGTATGTGTCTTTAACGGTGGGCTTAGTCTCAAGCAAATTCTGATTTTCTTTTTCTCCTTTGTTTTATAGACAGTTGAAATCAAAGTGAAAATGGACTGTGATGGCTGTGAAAGAAGAGTTCGGAATTCTGTTTCCAACATGAAAGGTTCATACCTCTTTCTTTCTTACTCTCTCATATTTCTGTCTACAGGAGTTCCTTGTCAACTTTTTCATTCATGAGAACTAAATATGGTGGTTATTATGTATGTGATAAACAACATGTCCATACATCACACGGCTTCATGATTTTTCAAGCAAAAAATAGAAGAAACCTTTCCTATTTTCATCTTCCATACTTCGTAGTTCAAAGTAAACTTTTATGGCTTGTAGGAAATTAAGTTGGAAGTCCTTTGAAATATGCTTTCACTTTGAAGCTATGAATAGCTTTGACATGATATTTAATTTCTTCCTCTCTCAATACAATTTTTTTTTTTTTTTTTTAACTACTAGTTCTGCACTTTTGTATTTCTCTTCTTAACTCAAACGACATAATTTTTTGATAGTTTGCTAATTAATTTGCTCTAGCTACGAGAATATAAGTTGTGTTGAGATATATAAAATCATTAATGTAGTCTCACCAACAGTTAAGCTTTTGAGTTAAATTAGTTCTTTAATAGTATCAGAGTCGCGTGTCCCGGGTTCGATCCTCGTCGTCCCTCATTTTCTTTCAAGTGGAATTTCTTTGTTCACACAGGTAGGTGGGACTGTGCATTGTCCACCTTCAAATCCAGTGAGCTCTCATGTGAGGGGACGTGTTGAGATATATAAAACTATTAATGTAGTCTCACCTAACAACTTAAACTTTTGGGTTGAATTGATTTTTTACAAGTTGAACTAAAACATTTTAGAACAATCCAGGTGTGAAGGAAGTAGAGGTGAATAGAAAGCAAAGCAAGGTAACAGTGACTGGTTACGTGGATAGAAACAAGGTCCTAAAGAAAGTGAAGAGCACAGGAAAGAGAGCAGAGTTTTGGCCATATATTCAATATAACTTGGTGGCATATCCTTATGTTGCGCAGGCATATGACAAGAAGGCACCCTCTGGATATGTGAAAAACGCTGACCAAGCACTCCCCAACCCAAATTCAGAGGATGAGAAGCTCACCTCTCTCTTCAGTGATGATAATCCTAATGCATGTTCAATCATGTAAGGCTCTAGAAATCCACTAGATCAAGGGCTTGCAATTTCATACTTAAGCTGTGCCTTCCCTTAACGACTAGGAACCAAGTTCTGCTAATGGCTTAGAATACAAGTTAGGAGAATAGAAGTGGGAAATTTATGTTTGTGTTTACGTGGGCGATCGTTGTGATAGTTATGTTTAATTATTCACCACTGTTGTTCTTCATGATGACCACCCTGTACAGACGACTTTTTTATATTTATGCACCAGGGTTTTTAGCATATGTACCGAGTTTAAACCTTATAATTAATTAAAGCCACTAGGATTTGAACAATTGTGAGTAGTTTAGATAGTTTGTATTAGGTTATGTGTATAAAAAGAACCTTATGCTTAATTGGGAATAATATAAGTCGTTGATGCTATAATATTTCTTATGGACTTCTATTTTTTCGTGTCACATGAAATAATATCTCTTATACTATAGACACAATAAATGATGAGATCCATTATTTGTTAAAAAAAATAATACGAATTTCGATACTTCACAACCACACGATAAAATAATTTCATAGGTATAAGTACAGCTTATATCTGGCACCCCTAAAGAATAGGTACGGATAAAGATCAAAAGTTCATGGTAGAAAGTATTTTTAGTTAATATTTTTACATTATTTTTGTATTTTTATTAAAAAATAAAGTAGAGAAAAAGTTTTTTAACATATGGTTTTTCTATTCTCTAAGAAAGAAGTAATGTGAAAATGATATGAAGAAAATAACGTGTAGATCTTTTTTTTGGAAAATAAATAACGTGTAGATCGCATTATTGTTGTAACAAATATGTGTTAATAAAATTTAGATTTTATTTTTAAAAATAAATTAACTGCCTGTAATATTTAAATATGTTAATCATATTTTTTCTTTTTATATTGGAAATCGAATATAAACGGCCAATGGCTCAACTGTTTTGTGTTAAATTTAAGTGATTATTAATCTTAATCAACCTTCACATGGCCGAAGCTATGTACCACTTAGCCAGAGTAAAATATTTAGAATATCTCTTTTTTTAACCGATGTAATAGAGAAGTAAAGTCCCACCAGAATAATGATATTTTTACATTATTTTTGGATAAGAAAACAAGCAAACATATATTATGACACATTCTCTCTTTAATTTTCTTATTCAATTAAGTGAAGTGTAAATGTGGCGTATTTATTATGGTGTTGAAATATTATTTTCCAAGGTGTTTGCACCATTAGATTATGCCCAAAACAGTTCTCTTTCATGATAATCTATTACCTACTAAGCACTAGGAAGATTTCTTTCACCATCATCTATTAACTACAAATCACGGGCCTCAAGTTGATGGTGAATGGAAAACAGCTACAGCTACAAGCAAGCTACTCTAACTAATAAGTATTGGAGTAAATATCATTTTTGGTCCTCAAGCAAATAAAAAGAATATTCGTAGTCCTTAAGAAATTCAAAATAGAACCATTTAGTTGAAATCGTGGTCTCTCGCAAATTCAAAAAAGATTCACATTAGTCCTTCAAAAGGACTAAAATTGGTCCATTTTAAATTTTTTAAGGATCACGAATAACCTTTTTATTTGCTAGGGACGGACTAAAACAGGTATTATAAAATTTGCTAAAGAACCGAAAATGATATGTACTCTAATTATTGTGAAAAGAGACCTCCAATATTTCAGAAAGGATGTTGATTCCTCCTCTTCAATCCAACCGTTGCTATGCTATCCAGACAAATTTCAACATAGTATATGCGAAAGAACCTATAACTGATGATGAAGGATAAAATAACCCCAATTTAACAGGTTGTAGGTGCAATGATTCAATTGGATAGGGTGCACACTTTCAGATAAAGAACAAATGAAAGCAAAAAGGGGGCTTTTAATAAATTTTTAACCCAATTAACCATGTATTGAATCGTTTATCATTATAACATCACGAATGTTTGTTTAAATTAAAATAAAAATTTGTTGTCATGTTTGTCAAACACTAGACATCATCGTATCTTGCTTTCCCTCTAATTTTGCGATTATACAGCAAATGGCCAATATAGTGGAATTTTTGTGCATTAGTGGGGGTTGATTTTGCAAAATATCAGGCGTTAACACATGACCAGATCAAAGTATCATTAAATATTATGCTAATCGACATAAGTACAGGTAAACGTTCCTTTATGTTGATGTATAGGTTATAACACTTTATACATTTTTATTCGATAAAAATTTTATATTTTCTCAAACAACATAAATGATAATGACTATTTTAGTAATAAAAAATTAATAATTGAGAAAATAAATATTTTTATTTCACTTAACAAACCATATAAATCTTTTTCTAACTTAATAATTACCAATCCCATAAAATTTTCTGTTATTATTATTTTATAAAGATTAATAAAATATATACTTTTTCTTTATTAGTTCGCCAATTACTCCATTAATCTGGTTCAACGGCGAACCCAAGGAAGGACGTATTTCAGCTGTCAACCCCTCACTAAATTTTGATTTTTTAATATTATAATTTTTTAATATAAATGTTTTAATGTTTCTCTACTCACCGGAGATAGATTATTTTCAATGATTTCAAAATGATATTATTTTGAAGTTGTAAGAATTTTTTTTTTAATTCTAATTTATTATAGTCTTTAGAATTATAATTTTTCCCATAACCCCAAAACGATATCGTTTTGGGATAACTAGAGATAACTATAACTTTATCTTCAATGACTACAAAAACATTAAACTCATTATAAAATGATATTTTTGTAATAATAATAGACTATAAATCCTAAAGTTAGCCCATAAAAAATATTTGTAATAATCAGCCATTTCTATTAGTCTTAGGGTGTGAATGAGTCATAACAACCTTTTCAGAATCAATTTTTATTTTAATTTCGTCTTCAGGGAACAGAAATGGATAGAAAACTTGTTTGGTAAAATCGATTTATTTTTTTGTTCCCAGGATGAACCGGTTTATTTTTTGTGCTGGAGAACAGAAAAAAGAATAAAAAAAATTCTGCTTTTTTGTTCCTGGACACAAAATGAGAAACACTTATCTTTCTCAATTATTCTCTACCACTACCATCATCACCTCCGCCACCATCGTCCCGACACGACCACCACTACCATCGTCGTACCACCACCACCACCACCACCGTCATTATCACCACCACCATTATCACTACCACCGTCACCAACCACCAATACCACTACCATCACCGTCACCACCATTATCACTACCATCGTCACCAACCACCACCACCACCACCATCGTAGCCACTGCCATCACCACCACCACCATGCCACCACTACTACCGCCGCCGCCACCACTACCACTATGTCATCTCCATCACCATCGTCGTAAACACTGCCGTCACCACCACCACAATTGTTGTTGCCGCTGTCGCCGCCACCACCATGTCATCATCATCATCATCGTCGCAGCCACTGTTGTCACCACCACCACTACCGTCGTCGCCACTGTTGTCACCACCACCACTACCGTCGTCGCCACTGTTGTCACCACCACCACTACCGTCGTCGCCACTATGTCACCATTACCACCACTACCGCCGCCGCCACTATGTCACAATTACCACCACTACCGCTGCCACCACAACTATTATCATGCCACCATCACCACCACCACCACCACTACCACCGTCACTGCCACCATGCCATCACCACCATGCCACCATTATCACCACCATCGTTGCGGCCACTGCTGTCACCACCATCGTTGTGGCCACTGCTGTCACCACCACCGTCACTATCCTCACCACCACCATCGTCGTAGCTACTACTGCCACCACCACCACACCACTACCACCACCATTGCCACCACCATTACCACCACCACCACCATGATGTCACCGCTACCACCATCACAACGCCACTACTACAACCACCGTCGTCGTCGCCGCCGCCGCCTCCACCCCTAACATACCATATGAAAAAGGAAAGTGATGATAAAAAAAAAATTATGTTTAATAGGAATAATTTTTTATTCTATCATTTGTTGTGTTATCGAACGCAATTCTCATTCTCGGAGTAAAAATAATACATGTTATCAAACACATTTTTTTCTAAAAAATTATTCCAAGGCACAGAAATAGAAAAAATTTTTTTTTTTTTCAGAAACAGTGCTAGGGAACAGAATGGTTGCCATGCACACCCTTAATAACATTTGTAACTTTAATAATTACTTTTTCCTCGTATCATAAAAAATATTTGGTTGGAAATCAATCAAAATTTGAAATAACTTCTTTATCATTAGATAATATAATTTATTTTTTCTAAACATAGAAAGAAATGTCAATATATTTTTTAAAATAATAATACAATAAGTTATTTTTTTAAAAAATTAAACATTATAAACCAAAAGTCATTTTATACTTATTGAAAGAAAAGCATGTTATATTTATAAATCTTTTGTTTACCATTTTTTTATAAATTATACTATGCACTACGGGTAATATATATTACTACTTGAGTATGTACTACTCGTAGTGTATAGTATAGTTTATAAAAGTTTATAAATATAACCTATTCCTTGAAACAAAAGTCTAGTTTGTTAATTCGGACATCTTAGTATCCTTTTAGCTAGGAATATGCAAAAGAACCAGAAAACTGAACCGAATTGAACCGCACTTAAAATAACTAATTTTTAAAAATTGGTTCATCGATTGAATTTGTTTTTAAAGAACGGAACTGATTTTTAAAACTAATCAAGAACAGAACCGTTTTTTATCCGAACCGAACTGAACCGAACCGATTTTGAACCGAACCATTTAAAGCAATTCGGTTTGATTCTTCAAAAAAATTCAATTCAATTTTTACTCATGCACACCCCTACTTTCTTTTTCTTTTTTTTTGATAACACACACCCCTACTTTTAGCTACAGGAATTATTTAACGACTTAAATTCAACAAGAATACAGAGATAATTTTGTTCCTGCAGTAACACTGATTAAGAAACACATTATATGATTATTACGTTTTGGAATAGTGCACACATTTATATTACTAAATTTCTGCTCGTTGGCCTTCCATTGCATCTATCTTTCATATGTGGAAGGATTAAACAAGTTTACTTGTGATATTCGATCAACTATGAATCGTGTCTAAATATATGTTTGCCACGTCTATTGGCTCGAAACAAACTATCGGCACGTAAGTGAGTGGTCAGGACCTTTCCATATTCCACAATCATATAATTAACTCAGGGCTTCCCCGCAATCAAATAAAGGTAGTTTAGTTGGTAGTAGAGGGCTTGAATAAGTTGAAAAGAAAGGGTTTCGTTTAATCCCTACATTCCACTCGTTCCATATTTTAGATTAATCTTATAGTCAGATCAAAGAGTTGAAATTTGTGAAGATACTGATAAGAGTCAACTCGTAATTAAGGTTGAGTTAAGTAAAAAAAAAAACTCAGGTCTTCCCCTTGCTATAGATTACTTGAAAGTAGCTTTTAGGAATAGGATTCAAAGGAAACTTACTTACCGCAGCCTTTTTCTCTTTAAGTCTTTGTGAAATTCACTATATAATGCATATTGTTGATCCTTTGGAAAAGTATAAAAGCAAAAACGATTTTAAAGAGAAGAGTTGGCGTAAAACAAGAGATCAGATTGTTATTGATAAAATAGTTAGATGGGTAGAGGATTTTATGTTCTGCATTTAAGGTTAAGCCGTAAACTGTGCACTTTCTTACCAGCCAAATGTAGGGTTATATATTGAAGGATATCCCACGAGAACAAAATAATGAGTACATTAATTGCTCCATCTTTATCAAGTTTGGCTTTGATTTAAATGTATTTCTTTTCTTTTGGGTAGGGGACGAAAAGGAGAGGGGTCCATATTTATATATATTCCATAAGCTAATCTTCAAAAAAGTAGCCGGCTATTATTTGGCACAGGATCCCTCCACTAGGGAACAGGAAGCGCAACTAAAGCATTGTTGTTCTTTTGGCATTGCATGAGTTCATGTGTCTTAGCAAGCAAGAAAATTTTAAATTGGACGATTGTGGGCTATAGGAATGTACGTGGAGTCCAACTTTGTGACTACACTTCTATAAATTTATGTGGTGGAAGCTTGTGATGTGTACGTAGCTACCAGACCAGAAAAAGTTCCAATATTCATTATCCATGAAACGAATGTAAATAATATCGATTAATATACAGCCATACAATATTGGGTCCAGATGCGTGTATGTGTAAATCTCATTATAGTCACATGCAAAGCAATATACAAAAAGTATTGTATTAGTCCAATAACTCCTACGTAGTTATAGAACTAATGAGTTTCTTACAAACATATATAAAGTTTAACTTGTTATTGAGTAAGACATTTGAATTGGAAGATATCCCATTCACAAGGGTCAGACTAATCAAGATGCATTAGCAATATTATATTACAATAAATCTGCACCAAAAAAAGTAAACAATAGAACTTACAGTACGTTGGAAGAACAGATGCAGAGAATTGAAGAAATCTGAGCTTAACATATATTGTTTCCTTAAGAAAATTTGTTCCCTCTATTGATGTCGAAGGTTCATGAACAATTGTCTCACAGGATAGAATAAATTGTGTCTCCAAAATGATGGCACTACCAATTTGGAGCCCCTCAAACACAACCAAATGACAGAGAAATCGCACTGAATAAGTCTAAGGCAGTATGTGCTATGACTACAGATGCATGCGAATATTTAGAAAAAATTGGATTAATTTTTTTTCTGACAGATTACATGTATATATAGGCACTGATCGGACACGATGAATCGCCACCGACAAACCGTTATGACTAACAGCAGCGAACCAATCAAAATAACTGAATACATTGTCTTGGTTCAAAACGGTGGAAAGGAATTGAAGCGTCCTTTTTTTGGTTAAAAACTGACGAGGAGCAACGAATATGACAAAGAATGAACCCCTGAACCTTTCTATACTTGAGTGTTTGTTAGAGGAATGAACCCCTGAAACTGAACTTGTAAGGAAGAGATAGAGAAAACATAGATAAATTAGAAAACTTGTGTTACGATATGATAGATCGATATGTCCAATCATAGATTGGTATGTTAATATAGGATCTGTTTGCCCTCCCTCAGGTACCTATAGGAGAGGTACCCTAAAGATAAACGGATCACTGTGCACAATAATATAACGACATAGTCAAGGCGTGGGGTGTGTGCACAGTGACAAGCTAAGAGAGAGGGTTTAGAGTGTGTGTACCTTATTGGTTTAACCCCTTATTTATAGATGGGTTACCTGGCAGAAGTGGACTTTTGGGCCTCTCAGGAGCATTGGGGGTCCAATTGTTGATACATTGCTGTCGTAGTAGGATTAGCATAATTAAGGAATGTTTCCTTAATTCCCTCTTAGCTGTTAGCCCTACTTGGCCCTTCTAGAATATAGGCCTTTGTCAGGTCCATAACAGTTGCCCCCCAGCCTGGTAGTTTAGTTGTCCAGGTTGCCGGGGTGAATTGTCTTGCCTTTTGCTTCAGGTTTTCTGCTGAGCTGAGAGCGTTTGAGTTTTTGTAAACTTTTTGCATATATGTTCCTTACATCTCAGGCTTTTAAACTGGGGTCCTCATTGCCCCTTATCTCGGCGGGTTGATCATAAACCATGGAAAACATTTCACGTACCGAGTAGTTGCCCCCAAGCATCATTCCATATGCACACATCCTGAGTTTGTAGCTTTTTTCTGAAACCGGGAATGATTTTCCCTTGTCAACTATGTGGGCGGGTTATGCATGAACCCGACAAGATACTGCACATGTGTAACCGGGGAACGGACGATCTTGAGTTGTTGGGATCCAACTGGCGAGTTGCCCCAAGCCTCATATCTCTAACCCGGCTAAAAGTTGCCCCCCAGCCCGGTAGTTTGGTTTTCCAGGATGCCGGGATGAAATAACAGTAATCTCTGCATTTGAATTTCCTTTGCATATTTTATTCAAGTTAGCAGTCGAAATCTTGCTTTAACTTGGCATCTTTATTGAAGCAATTTTCTTTGGGTTGGAACTTTTCTTGGCCGATTTAATTGGGTCAGCGATTGCAGATATTATCTCTGTTATTCCGAGGTGGAATTTTAGTGAACCGAGTATTGAATATGTTGTTTCCATATTTCTCCCTCAATCCTTTTTGGCTGAGGTGGTGCTTTGGTGAGGCAGTGTTTGTCTCCTTTTAACATCGAGCTCATAGCTGTTCCTTTCGAGGCTTTCGCTTGGAGTCCAACTTCTTGCACTGTGGCTTTATTGATTCAGATTTAGCTTTTTAACGTTAACTGAACAAAATGACCTAGCCAAGGTTTTTCATGCGGATTCCGTTTTTTGCTTTTAACCCAATTTTCTTAATTAGGTTTTCAAATTTGAGGCGTCATGGTGACTTGATCAAGGTCGTACCAATCTGCCCCTTATTTTTCAAGCCTGATTTCATTTATCACAGCTTGTACACATGTTGTTTATTTTGACAACATTTAGGATTCGGAAGCGTCCTTCCGTTTTCCTATGCCTCGGCTAGAAGCCACAGTCCTGCAGTGTGCTTTTTATTTTTAACCCGTTTTCTATCCAGGTTCTTGCACGTTGCAAGACGTAGGTTTCCAATACCTTGGCTTTATAATATTTGACGTAGGTGTCATTTTTTGACTTTGTCTTGTTTCGTCGTTTCAGATTGGGGTGTGATCCTTTTTCTAGGATCTCATCTCTCCAAACCCGTCTTCATTCTTTACCCCAAATTTTTATCATGGGTCTTTATCCCGGATTGGGGTGTGATCTTTTTTCTAGGATCGCATCTCTCCAAACCCGTCTTCATTTTATCGTGGGTTGGGGCGTGATCCTTTTTTCCAAGATCCCGTCTATCCGAACCCGTCTTCATTTCATCGTGGGTTGGCGCGTGATCCTTTTTTCCAAGATCCCGTCTATCCGAACCCGTCTTCATTTCATCGCGGGATGGGGTGTGATCCTTTTTCCCAGGATCACATCTCTCCAAACCCGTCTTCATTTCATCGCGGGTTGGGGCGTGATCCTTTTTCTAGGATCACATCTCTCCAAATCCGTCTTCATTTCATCGCGGGTTGGGGCGTGATCCTTTTTGCAGGATCTCATCTCTCCAAACCCGTCTTCATTCTTTATCCCAGATTTTTATCCTGGGTCTTTATCCCGAATTGGGGTGTGATCCTTTTTCGAGGATCCCATCTCTCCGAATCCGTCTTCATTTTATCGCGAGTTGGGGCGTGATCCTTTTTTCCAGGATCCCGTCTCTACAAACCCGTCTTCATTCTTTATCCTGGATTTTTATCCTGGGTTGTTGCCCCTCAGCCCGGCAGTTTGGATGTCCGGGATACAGGGTTGCTGTGCATTACTATTTATCGCATTGCGAATATTTTATTCTCAGTGTCTGGAAGTCGGCCATGTTCATGGTCCGAGCCTTGTTAGCCTTTGTTGTATTGCTTCAGCTATCTTGTTATGTTGACTTCTTTGCCGAAGTTTTATTGATTCATTGATCCATGTTCTGAATCCATATATCCTTGTCGATCCGTGTTTCAGAGTTATTTTTGTTCTTTCTTTGGTGTCGGGCTTCATGAGCCGGGTGTCGTGTGTACTAATTCAACATTCCTTCCTCAACCTTTTTTTTTGCCGAGGTACGTAGCTTGGACTAGTTGACCAGTCTTTTTGACTGTCTTACCGAGATCTTGAAGTATGAGGATTGCTATTTTTTTCTTTTAGTTTTGGTTGCATTCCTGCATTTGCCCCCCAGTCGGGCAGTTGAAAAATCCGAGTTGTCGGGCTGTAGTGCTTTAATCTAAGTATCTTTATGTTGGAATACTGACTTGCTTTAGTAATTTGCCTTTTTTGCTTATTTGAGGATATTCGAGATCCTTTTTGACTGATGCTGCGGGGTTTTGTTCCCAGTTCTTTGCATGTTTGGTTTGCAGATTTGAGTTTCTGCTTGCTATAATTAGCCTGGTTTTATATACTGTAGCTTTATTTATCTGAGCTCGGCTTTGCTAGAATCTCGTATTGATATCGTCTTCTGTTTCAACCCGGCTGTGCATACCGTGTTTTTCACAGATTTTGACTTGATCAACACCATTCACCTTTTTTAGTCCAGCTTGCATTGCCGTGACGTTCAGATAAAACGGGGTGAGACTCCCGCTGAATGATTTTTCCTTTATACTCGCATCTTGAGTTTTATGCGTCCCTGATAACTTAGATATATTTTTCTAAGTATTCGAGGTTCATCAGATTCCAGAGTTGCCTGAAGTATTCGTTAAATACTTCTAAGGACTTAACATTCTCTTGATTTTGATAAACAAGCTTGTATCCCTGTTATCTAGGTTTGTAACTTAGGCAATTTTCTAAGAATATCAAACCTTACTCGAGTTGTTGGACTGGATCCGTCTTCCAGTTTATATCTTGGATTTAAATTTATCCTGGATTGGATATCTCCATATCCGTCGTCATTTTATTTCCGATTTATATCTCGGATCTTTATTTCTATCTTGGACTGAATCTCGCCATATCCACCTTCAGCTTGGATTGGATTGGATCTCGCCATATCCATCTCCATTTTACCTCCGATTTGCATCTCGGATCTTTATCTCTGTCTTGGATTGGATCTCGCCATATCCGCCTTCGACTTGGATTGGATTGGATCTCGCCATATCCATCTCCATTTTACCTCCGATTTGCATCTCGGATCTTTATCTCTCTCCCGGATTGGATCTCGCCATATTCGCCTTCGACTTGGATTGGATCTCACCATATCCGCCTTCGACTTGGATTTGATTGGATCTCGCCATATCCATCTCCATTTTACCTCCGATTTGCATCTCAGATCTTTCGTTTAATTAACCATTTATATCCCGGAGGGCCGGTCATTATTTAATAAACCATTTATATCCCGGAGGGCCGGTCTTTATCTCGGATGTAAGTGTCATCATGTTGTAAGGATTGCAATCCGTCTTCATATTTATATTTCAGATTGGGGTGTGATCTTTTTGCCAAGATCTCATCTCTCCAATCCATTCTCTATTCTTTATCTCGGATCCCGATGCTGTGATCGGAATGCTTTTGATCTTTGAATTTAGTGTCAAAAGCTTTTGGAACTCGACTGCATAGCCAATTTGCTTATTTATTGGGGGATATGACCTTATTGTTGTTTCTTTCCTTCTTCAACTTTTATCTAGGACTGGATCACTCCACATCCGTCTTTAGCTTTTATGGCTCCATTTAATAAACCATTTATATCCAGGACCAGGAGGGCCGGTTTTCATTCTGGCTTGACTTCTTTTGTTGAAGCCTTATATTTAAGGAGACGCATTTTGCCTCTTTGAATTGCATTGCTTCTTCTTCTTGCATGGCTTTTTAATTTGGGCCCCACTTCTTCGCGATGCCATTTTATCTGAACCTGGCTTCATTTGCCATGGTCTTTTCATTTTCTCGAGCCCGACTTCTTGTGCCTCAGCTCTTCTTTCAGCTTGACTTCTTTAGCCCAAGTCTTGCATTCATCTAGGTGGATTTCCTTCTTTATTTGAGTGGATCTGGATCTCCTTCCTTTTTTTAGAGGGGATCTCTACACAACCTATTTGATTATTCTTTGCAAAAATAAATGCAACATAGTAAAGCATGAAGTAGGCTATTAGCAATAATTTTGCTTCAATCAGTAATTATCTGTGTGGAATCAGATAATAATTGTAATCAACAATTAATAGTTGATCAGCATCAATCAATAATTAATATTAGTTGACCGTATTTCATGTTATCAGATTTGATTAAGCATATATCATAAAGCCATGTGTGTGTATATATATATATATATATATATATATATATATATATATATATATATATATATATAAAGGCTGTATTAAATACATTATGCCAATCAAGACAAATATTTGATTTGTCCACAAATTACTCCCAAAGCATTCAATTTAATCAGGTTTTAATCAAAGGCTGTATTAAATAC
>NW_026897667.1:0-11012 GCF_033153095.1 Gastrolobium bilobum | reverse complement strand
CTGCCACATGATCTTTCTCATTTTTGGTGTTTATTTTTCAAACGTCCTTTTATTTTTCCATTTGGATGGTTTATATTTCTAGACGAAAATTGCTAATGAAATCAACAGCTAAATAAAATAAAGGCAATAATGGTGAATCTCATACCATTGAAAAGAAGCCTAAAGCTATTTTGTTGGTTATTACTCTAAAGTAGCAAATGCATAATTAATGTAACGAATTT
This sequence comes from Gastrolobium bilobum, assembly GCF_033153095.1. Lineage (NCBI taxonomy): Eukaryota > Viridiplantae > Streptophyta > Magnoliopsida > Fabales > Fabaceae > Gastrolobium > Gastrolobium bilobum. The sequence continues at coordinate 10,791 of NW_026897667.1, read as the reverse complement.
ATGTTAAAGTGAGGAATAACAAAGTGGCAATAGTTTTCCTAGTTTCTCATGTTGCAGAAGAAATTATTCCTCTTCTGCATACCCATTAAATATACGGGACTCATTATATTAAAGAAAAAAGATGGATGAGACATTTTTATGAGTCTGTAATAGGGGAATAGTTTCTCCGGAGAAATCAATTTCCATTCAATTATATGACAACATGGTTTATTTTATCTCATTGATTGCTTGTCTTGGAGGATTACGTAAAGATTTTTTGTTCTTTCCATTATAGTTGATTATATAGTGTAGAAGTTGGGAGCGGTAGATGGATCAGGGATGGAAATTTCAGATAAGGTTTTGGTGATGTCTGTTTGCTACTGTCACAATTTTAATTAATGACAAATGATTGACTTATATGAAATTTTGGCTCGTGGACAGGCCCTATCTCGTGGGATTATATAAGTTTTTGGCTCATGCAGGCTTTTTTATTTGTAGGATTTTTTGCCTTAACTCGTGCGAGCTAGGGCCTAACAGGAAGAGATAGCCTGTTTTGATGACTCTACTTTATATGTAAATTTAGGGGTGACAATATGGGTTGAGCACGACGGCAGTGGCGGAGCCAGCATGACATGTTAGCAAGTGCCAAAAAATTCAGCTAGTGCCCAAATAGCTACGGTTACCCAAAACGTGGCTAATTTTCAAAAAATTTGAACAGAATTTGCTACTTTTCAAATGTAGCTAAATGAACGTGGCTAAATAAGCCAGTGCCTAGGCAACTGTAGGCCACAACGTGGCTCCGCCACTGCCCGGCGGGTCAACCCGCCAAAACGGGACGAGTTGGGTTGAGATTTTCAACCCACCAACCCACTTCAACCCGCCCCGCCTAGAAGTGGGTCAAAACGGGTTGACCCGTCGGGTTATATATATATATATATTTTACAATTAAGTAGTATTTCATTTGTCATTAAATTTTTGTGATATCCATTTTTTTTTTTACATTAGTACTTCTTAGAAAAAATAAAGAATAACAATTTTATTTATGACAAATGTTATCTTTATATGGAGACGAATGAGTTCCTAAAGAATGTTTTGACAAATATTAGTACACATTTAAGATTGAGATTGAGAAAAATTAAAAGAAGTGTGAAATAAAATAAAATAATATTAGAAAAATTAATAAAATATAATTTATTTTTAAATTTTAATTATTTATTTTTTTAATTGACGGGTTGGTGGGTTGACCCGCCAACCCACCATAAAACGGGGTGAGGTCATTTTTCCCACCCATATTTAATGGCGGGTTAACCCGCCCTGTCCCGTTTTTGGCGGGTTGGTGGCGAGGCGGGGCGGGCCAACCAACGTTAAAAGCATGTTTATAGTACTCACATTTAATCAACAACGAAAAACCATTGTTAAAAGTAGGGGGGTGTAAATAGGCTGGATAGAGATAGGCTTTAGCTTAAATAGGTCAGACACATGTAAAATACTTTAGGCATGGCCAGATTCGTTAGCTTGTGCACGCCCAAATTATAAATTTAGCATGACGTATATTTAAAAAACAAAAGTCTTGACATAGACTTGTTAGCCTGTTTAAGCCTACAAGACGTTCAATAATTAAAGAAAATAATTAAAATAATATAATTTTATTATTCAAAACCATTAAAATAATATTTTTTTATTTAATTTAAAATAAATAATATAAAATAGGTCGGCCTATAAGTTTATAGGCCCTCTATGTAAAAGAAAGTCTATGAGATACTTTCTAAATAATTTTTTTAAGATCCGAAATTGTTCTATAATTTAATTCTTTCATTGAGTAGTTAAAAATAATAATTTATTCCCCCCTCCTCTCCTTCTACGGTAGTATAGTATAGGATATAGAATCAGATATATTAATTAGCATTTTAATTAACATTTATTTATTTAGAATTAAGAAATCCCTCCCTCCTCGATGTATGTAAGTGACAAAACAAAGATGGATTGGATATTTGGATTGGATTGGGCCCAAAACAAAACAAAACAAAGATGATGCTGCTGAAAATAACACCCGACCCAAGTCCATTCATTGCATTGCTTTTGCTCAGTGTAGTGTAGTGTCTGATTGTCAAGTCAAGTGTGGCCCTCTCCAATGCAAATCAATGTAATGTGCTTTGGACACTTGACCACGCGCGCTTTTTAGCAGGTAATCTATAATAATTTGATTTCAGCGCAAATATTATAATTTAAAGTTTTATTATAATTAATTAAAGATGGATTGGATTGGGCCAAAACAAAACTGATCAAAATAACAAACCATTGCTCTTAGTCTCTCTCACCTCTCAATGCATAATCCGAAACATGCAGATGCAGTCTCATCTCAGATCACAAATTTACAAATTTACAATTTTCAAAGATTTTTCATCTAAAATTGGGCGGGATTTAATTTAATAACACTCACTCATTCCTCTCTTTCTTCTCTCTCTCTCTCTCTCTCTCTCTCTCTCTCCACCAAAGAAAAACCCTAAGCCTAGCCCCCTTCTCTTCTCTTCTCTTCTCTTCAATCAAGCTCAGCTCAACTCACAATAACAATACTGTTGAAGATCTTGTTCAACAAGATAAGCTACCAACTACAAGCAGCTCCTCAACTCACAGGAAAGGAACTTTCTTTTGCCTCTGCTTTTTATTTCATTTCATTTCATTTCGTTGGTTCTACCATTTATTTTAAGTTTGTTATTGCGTTTTTTTCTTTTTTCTTTTTGTTTCAGCGACCATAAAACATGTATTTTTATTTGTATTTGTAGCTCAGCTTAAAAAAGACACTGAACAGAGGCATTTCTCCTCTTGATGGCACCCGACTCTGAGCCTCTTGAGTTGAGATTCTTCTCAAAAATCTTCCTTTACTTGCTGCTGAGGATAAGGTAACTTCCGATACCATACCATACCATACCTTTATTTTTTCTTAAATCCTCATTATTAATACTGTACGTCATGTATTTGTTTGTGCTCTATAGTCTATGGTTTATTCATTGTATCTGTATTGTTACTTTTGTTTGTAGTGATAAGTTTTTTATAACTGAATGAATCTTAGAAGCTCAGTTTCAGTTCACTCAGTATTATTACTTTGCCTCTGCTTTTAAAAAGTATATAAGAGGAGCTTAATAGTTGTTTAAGTTTAGTGTGTGTTAATATAAAGAGAAGAAAATAAATAAAAAAATGGATTTGAAAAATTTCTTAATAAGATTGAAGTTTAATTGCGCTGTTTGTGTTACTTTATTTAGGGAATAGGAGAGATGTTAGACTACTGTTCTGTTGATCGAAGATCAGAGTCAGATCCTCAGAGCACCTAATGTTGTGATTTGACAAGAGAGCTTTATTGGTTATTAATTGCGCACTTCTTCTTTTTTTTGCTTCCTTGCTTCTCTCCTGAGCTCCTACCTTTCTCTCTCTCTCTCTCTCTCTCGTGTCTCTCTCTTTCACTTTCTCAAAATCTTGGCTTCTTAGGGAATTTTGAAGCTTTTTTTGTTTCCAAAAAATGATAGTGTTATTATATTAAAACTATCTAGCTGTGTTGTGTAGCACTGTATCATTCATTCACCTATTCTGTAGTCTATAATCCTTGTATCTTTTCCCCCAAAGAGAGTCCTTGCTGTTGATATCGATGTATTCTCTTGTTTACTCGTACATATATGTTTTCATTGTTTAATTTTAATTTTCACTGGCATCTAGCTTAAACGTAAAAAATGTAATTTAATTGGGCGGGATTTAATTTAATTACACTCACTCATTCCTCTCTTTCTTCTCCCTCTCTCTCTTCTCCACCAAAGAAAAACCCTAAGCCCCCTCTTCTCTTCTCTTCTCACCCTTCAATCAAATCACAAAAATGGTTGGTTACCTTTTCTTTTCGTTATCTTCTCTTCCTTCTAAACAAACGATTCATTGAATCTGACTTGAATGAATGTTCTTCTTCAAGTTTTCTTTCTTTCTTTCAATCAAATCACAAAAATGGTGGTTACCTTTGGCCGATGCTCAGCTCAACTCACAATAACAATACTGTTGAAGATCTTGTTCAACAAGATAAGCTACCAACTACAAGCAGCAGCTCAACTCACAGGAAAAAAACTTTCTTTCTCCTCTGCTTTTATTTCATTTCATTGGTTCTTCCATTTATTTTAAGTGTGTTATTGCATTTTTTTTCTTTCTTTTTTTTTGTTTCAGCGACCATAAAACATGTATTTCTTTTTGTATTTGTAGCTCAGCTCAAAAAAGACACTGAACAGAGGCATTTCTGAGCTAGTCCTCTTGATGGCCCCCGACACTAAGCCTCTTGAGTTGAGATTCTTCTCAATAATCTTCCTTTACTTGCTGCTGAATGCTGAGGATAAGGTAACTTCCCCTCCATACCATGCCATACCTTTATTTTTTCTTAAATCCTCATTATTAATACTGTACGTGTCATGTACGTATATTTGTTTGTGCTCTATGATGGTTCATTCATTGTATCTGTCTGTATTATTACTTTTGTTTGTAGTGTTAAGTTTCTTATATATAACTGAATGAATCTTAGAAGCTCTGTTTCGGTTCACTCAGTATTATTACTTTTTGCCTCTGCTTTTAAAAACATGCATGTATATAAGAGGAGGTTAATTAATAGTTGTTTAAGTTTAGTGTGTGATTAATTTATAGAGAAGAAAATAAATAAATAAATGAATTTGAAAAATTTCTTAATAAGATTGAAGTTTATTTGCGCTGTTTGTGTTACTTTATTTGGGGAATAGGAGAGATGCTAGACTACTGTTCTGTTGATCAGAGATCAGAGTCAGAGTCAGATCCTCAGAGCACCTAATTTGTGATTTGACAAGAGAGCTTTATTTGGTTCCTTGCATCTCTCCTGAGCTTTTCCACTTCCTACCTTTCTATACGTGTCTCTCTCTTTCACCTTTCTCAAAAACATGGCTTCTTATGGAATTTTGAATCTTTTTTCTTTCCAAAAATGATAGTGTGATATTATCAAATTATTAATAAAGATTGAAGATGAAGAATATTATTATTATTTTTTTTAAATTCTAAACATATTAAATAGTATATCATTTTTTTTAATTTTAAACAATTGTAGTTAAAATCCCTGCTGCTATGACTCCATTGATTATTATATTAAAACTATCTAGCTGTGCTGTGTAGCCGTGTATCATTCATTCACCTATTCTGTAGTTTATAATCTCTGGTGTCATGCATAGTCTTTCGCTTTTTCCCTACCTTGCTCCTGATATCGATGTATTCTCTTGTTTATAAGGATGGTAGTATGAGATTAAAGTTTATTTGGGGAATAGGAGAGAGATACTACTGTTCTGTTGATCAGAGATCAGAGCCATTAATTGCTTTTGTCAGTCCTCATTTCACCTAATGTGAAAGTTGTGATTTGACAAGAGATATTGCTTTTATTTTTTTGCGTCCACTCTTCTCTCTTGAGCTTTTCCGCTTCCTACCTTTCTATCTCTACGTGTCTCTCTCTTTCACCTTTCTCAAAAACTTATTGCTGCGATCTGTCCATTCTCTCTCACTTTACATTATCTTTGGACTCTCATTTCACTTCCATAGATCCATTGTCTTCAGTTCACCGAAACCGCCACCACCTACCCCATTATATTACAGATCAGAACCACTCTCTTCTTTGCATGTGCACCCAACAAACAACTAGTGTTTTTTTACATGATAATGATGAGGCGTTTCAAAATAGTGTTTATGTTATTGTTTTCTCAAAACATTTCCAGAGAAAATAGTAAACACTATTTTCTCTGGAAATGTTTTAAGGAGGTAATAATGGAGCGGAGCAGAACCAAATATACCAAGGTCCTGCCAGTGTTCTGTGGTGTAGATCCCTCAGAAGTATTTCATCAAACAACTGAAGTAGTCACCTCTCTGGTAAGTAAGTACCTCTTCTTCATTCTGTATTATGTTGTGATTGTGGGGACACAACCAATAGAACTCTAAGATTGTCTTCTCTCAATCTTCTTTGCATTTATGTTTTTTTTTTGGGGGGGTAAATAATGTTCATTGCATTTTAATCCTCGTTTAAGCGTCTGTTGAATTTTTTCTAAATGGTGGTATCAATAACCAAAGTTTCTTTAAAGTCATCTAGATTAAGGTCTTTGTAAATGCTTCTTCTCAAGCTTTCTTCTGTTACTCTTGTTTAAAAGATGTTAGCATTTAGTAAAGCCAATTTTTTAATAAATATTATTATGATTATATTTATTTTAGTGTGAATCGCGGGTTTTTTTATTAAATTAATCAAAGTAATTAGTCAAACTATAATGAATTATATATATATATATATATATATATATATATATATATATATATATATATATATTGATGAATTTTTTCTCAACCCAATCATGTCTCATATTTTTAATAATTAAAATGAATTTTATTTCCTTAAAATTAGAATATATATTTCTCAGTTGTCCATCCACACATATATTTTTTAATATGTATATACATTAGCTAATATAAATTAGTAAATATAATAAATTTTAAGAGTAGCTAAATTAGAACTTCAGAGGGACGAAAATAACTTACGAGTTAAGAGTTAAGAGAATACAACGGTCATCATAGTTTTACCGCCAAAAAATATAAATTAAAAATTTTCTTTCTCTCTTTTCACTCTTCTTAAGGTTTTCTTAGGGTTTCTTTCTCTGTTTTCTTAAGGTTTTCTTAGGGTTTCTTTCTCTGTTTTCACTCCTTAAAGTTTTCTTGGTTTCTTTGGGTTTCCTAGTTTCTTTCTCTTGTTCTTGCTTGTTTCTTTCTCTTGTTCTTGGATTGTTTTATCAAGACAATGGAATTGGTGAATATGGGAGATGGGATGCAAGTAGATGATGACCCAACCAGCCTGTATTGTTTGGCAACACTCCTACAAAGGTGTCAATGCCTAGGTATGTTACTTCTGCCCTTTCTTTTCTTCTCTTTTCTTTTCTTTTTTTCTTGAAAATGTTTGATTATGTGCTGATATTTCTTGCTTGAAAAGATTGAGTATGTGGGTTTCTTGCTGATATTTCTTGCTGATATTCGACTGTGTTCTTTTTTCTTTTCTTTTTTCTTTTCTTGAAAATACAGTATGTTTCTTTTTTCTTCTTGAAAATAGAAGATTGAGGGTGTGGCTTGTCAACAGTTGCTTGTCAATACCATATGAAATATATGTTTCTTTCTTTCTTTTTCTTTATTATTCTGGCAATATTGAGGGTGTGGCTTTTCCATTATGTTCTTGCTTTTCTTTTCTTTTGATTTCGTTTTTCTTTTCTTTTTTCTTTTCCTGAAAATACAGTATGTTTCTTTTTTTTTTCTTGAAAATAGAAGATTGAGGGTGTGGCTTGTCAACAGTTGCTTGTCAATACCATACGAAATATATATGTTTCTTTCTTTCTTTTTCTTTATTATTCTGGCAATGTTGAGGGTGTCGCTTTTCCATTATGTTCTTGCTTTTCTTTTCTTTTGATTTCATTTCTTTTTTTTTCTTGATAACTGAGGATGTTCGATTGTATGCTTTTGTTTCTGTCTGCCCAGACATCATATTCTTGCTGATATTTCTTGCTGATATTCGACTGTGTTCTTTTTTCTTTTCTTTTTTCTTTTCTTGAAAATACAATATGTTTCTTTTTTTTCTTGAAAATAGAAGATTGAGGGTGTGGCTTGTCAACAGTTGCTTGTCAATACCATACGATATATATATGTTTCTTTCTTTCTTTTTCTTTATTATTCTGGCAATATTGAGGGTGTGGCTTTTCCATTATGTTCTTGCTTTTCTTTTCTTTTGATTTCGTTTTTCTTTTCTTTTTTCTTTTCGTGAAAATACAGTATGTTTCTTTTTTTTTCTTGAAAATAGAAGATTGAGGGTGTGGCTTGTCAACAGTTGCTTGTCAATACCATATGAAATATATGTTTCTTTCTTTCTTTTTCTTTATTATTCTGGCAATTTTGAGGGTGTGGCTTTTCCATTATGTTCTTGCTTTTCTTTTCTTTTGATTTCGTTTCTTTTTTTTTCTTGAAAACTGTGGATGTTCGATTGTATGCTTTTGTTTCTGTCTGCCCAGACATCATATTACTGGACTATTAACTGGTTTTTTTGTTCTTTAATTTTGTAAATTTGATTTTGTCTAGTTGAGTTTGTTAATTTTTTCAGTTGGTGTTTTATTTAACAAAACTACCATTGGATATATTTAGATATGTGGGTTTTCTATTTTATTTATTTTTTAAATATCTATGGTTTCGATTGGAATGATAACATGTTGGTTTTTCATCATGTTGAAGATGATGAAAAAGCTGAGAAGATGGAAGAGGATGAAGATGAGGATGAAGCTGAGATGATGGAAGAAGATGAGGATGAATATGGGAGATGGGATGCAATGGGAGATGGGATGCAAGTAGAAGAGGATGAAGCTGAGAAGATGGAAGAGGATGAAGATGAGGATGAAGCTGAGATGATGGAAGAAGATGAGGATGAATATGGGAGATGGGATGAAATGGGAGATGAGATGCAAGTAGATGAGGATGAAGATGAGAAGATGGAAGATGATGAAGCTGAGATGATGGAAGAAGATGAGGATGAATATGGGAGATGGGATTCAAGTTTAAGAGGATGAAGATGAGGTCGAAGCTGAGAAGATGGATGTGTTTGAAGATGAGGATGAAGCTGAGATGATGGAAGAAGATGAGGATGAATATGGGAGATGGGATGCAATGGGAGATGGGATGCAATGGGAGATGATGACCCAACCAGCCTGTATTGTTTGGCAACACTCCTACAAAAGTGTCATTACCTAGGTATGGTACTTCTGCCCTTTCTTTTCTTTTCTTTTCTTTTCTTTTTTTCTTGAAAATGTTTGATTATATGCTGATATTTCTTGCTTGAAAAGATTGAGTATGTGGGTTTCTTGCTGATATTCGACTGTGTTGTTTCCTTTCCTTTTTTTTTCTTGAAAATAGAGATTGAGGGTGTGGCTTGTCTTTTGTCAATACCATATGAAATATATGTTTCTTTCTTTCTTTTTCTTTATTATTCTGGCAATATTGAGGGTGTGGCTTTTCCATTATGTTCTTGCTTTTCTTTTCTTTCGATTTCGTTTCTTTTTTTTCTTGATAATACAGTGGATGTTCGATTGTGTGCTTTTGTTTCTGTCTGCCCAGACATCTTATTACTGGACTATTAACTGGTTTTTTTGTTTTTTGATTTTGTCTAGTTGAGTTTGTTAGTTTTTTCAGTTGGTGTTTTATTTAACAAAACTAACATTGGATATATTTAGATATGTGGGTTTTCCATTTTATTTATTTTTTAAATATTAATGGTTCTTTCTTTCTTTCTTTCGTTTTTTTTTCGCAATATTTAGATGTTGGTTTCGATTGGAATGATAACATGTTGGTTTTTCATCATGTTGAAGATGATGAAAAAGCTGAAAAGATGGAAGATGATGAGGATGAAGCTGAGGAGATGGAAGAAGATGAAGATGATGAAAAAGCTGAGAAGATGAAAGAAGATGAGGATGAAAATGAGGATGAAGCTGAGAAGATGGAAGAAGATGAAGATGATGAAAAAGCTGAGAAGATGGAAGATGATGAAGTTCATGTAGAACTTGAGAAAGGTCTTAACCAAGAGGACCGATCAACCCAAAAGCAGTCTCGGGTTGTTTGGACCGAAGAGCTACATCGGTCGGTGTTTTGTGGCCGCTGTTAATGACTTGGGTGTTGACAGTAAGTTATTCACTCTTTCTCTACAATGCAAAGTAGTTGTTATCTGATGAACCCTTAGTTCATCATGGTTTTTAGCAGGAATTAGGATCAAATTGTGTGATTAAATGATGAAAAACAAGGTTAATGTCCTAAGATGTCCTCAATTACAAGTTCAAGAGCTTTATTGGAAATTTGTATGATTCTTGTAGGAAAAGCAAGCTTGAAAGACAACTGGAGAAGGAAGAAGATTCTGGAGCTCAAGAGGAGAAAAATTGCCTAAGTGTTGAGCGCTAAAACGTCCACACTGAGCGTTTTAGCGCCCTGTTACAGGAAGAGGCCAAAACTTGCTGGTGTTGAGCGCTAAAACGTCCACACTGAGCGTTTTAGCGCCCTGTTACAGAAAGAGGCCAAAACTTGCTGGTGATGAGCGCTAAAACGTCCACACAGAGCGTTTTAGCGCGCTGCTACACTAAGAAGATGGAAAATTGCTGGTCTTGGACGCTAAAACGGCCTGCAATATGCGTTTTAGCGCCCTAAAGTGGAAAAAGATTCTGGTCTTCACCGCTAAAACGTCCAAATCAAACGTTTTAGCGTTGGAGTCAGTTAAAGTTAGTTGAGCATTCACCAAGTTTGGACGCTAAAATGGTCATTCCTTAACGTTTTAGCGTTGAAATCAGTTAAAAGCAGTTGAGCACACGTAAAGCATGGACGCTAAAACGGCCACTTATGGACGTTTTAGTGCCCACATCAGTTTTCTGTTTTTAATTGTAACACTATATAAGGCAAAGCCTTGACACTTAGAGAAAGATCTTGGGGGATCTGAACTCTCTCTCTCTCTAAAACTCAGTCTGACTTCTCTCTAAATTCTCTTAGTTTTTGTATTAGGATTTCCTTGTAATAGTTTGGAGATTGAAGACTTTCAACATGGAAATGAAGTTTGTTTCTTCTTCTCTTAATTATTCCTTAGTCATGTCTGAGTAGAGTCTTTGTAGTCTGAATGCAATGGAACTCCATGATAATATTATGTTGATTTGATTAATATGATGAAGTATTTTTCATGTGCTGATTTGAGATTTTCTGAGTTAATTATTTCTATCAAATAAGTAGTATAGA